>NW_025533160.1:0-141042 GCF_020631705.1 Daphnia magna | reverse complement strand
GCTACATTGCTTGCAACCGTATTGAATGATTTCACCTACTAAGGCCCCCTGTTCCGTCTCGTTGACGGGACCCATTTCACTTGGAACGGGACGTGAGGTGAATCCGTTCTGAGGAATGGTAGCCACTGGGCAGACAACTCTTGAGCAGACAGGGGGTTTCCGAAGACCAGGAACCGTCAGCCAAACAGCGCCTTTCGACAGCAGCGCCACCGTTGGTCGGTTTTGTAACTGCGTAGCCTTTTCGACAGGTGTACACCAAAACATCTCCGAAATGATAAACTTCCGCGTCGAGTTCAGCATTCGACTGCTGTAAAGAGACGATGACGTTGGCAACTAGGCCCGATTGGGGCACTCCACCGCCCGGCAAGTTGGCGGAATGCCGTTCCAGTTCTCGTCGTCTTCGCAGGTCAATCGTTCCGGCCCGTCCAGTTCATATCCTGGATCGCAAGCAAACTGACAACTGAACCGTAGGCATGTTCTTCGGCTCCCGTCGCCAGTATTCGTGTTCCAGCACGCCGGACAAACGATTGCAGAGAAATTCATGATACGACGGCTCTTCATCGGTCCAATCACCGGTGGGCAAGCAGGAACGTTCGCGTACACCCACCAATTGATATCCCTCCTCGCAGTCGTAGAGGATAACAGATCCGGTGTTGAGGCTGGTGGCTGACCCGCCCACTTCGAAGCCAATGTATCCGTGTTCGATGATGTCCGGCATGGAGCAAGTGCGGGCAAGGCAACGAGGCTGAGAACCGCCGATCCAGCTGCCTTCGCTGCCGCACGTCCTCTGCTGCGATCCGCTGAGAACGAACCCTTGATCGCAGCGAAAAAGAGCTTTCGAACCGAAATTAGTGGACGTGAAAGTGACGGATCCATTGACGGGCTCTTCGGGTTCACCGCAATGACTTCTCGCACCGGAAGGGTTGCCTCACATCCGACTCCGCGTTGTTACATCGCCCAAGTTCCATCCGAGTTGCAAACCAAATCTGCTGGTCCACCAGTCGCGCTGGCTTCGAAAACCCGTGTCGCATTCGAAGTGGGCGAGTTTACCCGGTTCGAAACTCTCGACCACAATCGTTCCATGGTCTGGATTGTCCAGAGCGCGGCTGATTCCCGAAAGTGACCCCTGATTATAGCAGGAGGGTAGCCCCTGAGGCAGCCAACCGACTAATCCGGCGCATCTTCGACGCGATCCACCTTCCAGGACGTATCCATTTCTACAAGAGTAAAGCACTTCGGCGCCCGTGTAAAAAAAGTTTGATCGTCGTAGTTGACAGTTTCACCTTCGACAGCGGACGGTGGTACACCCAAGAGCCGTTATCAATTGAATCCGGAGACGGGCATTGTTCGGGTAAACATTCTGGAACGGTGCCCATCCACGAGCCGTCTTCTAGGCACGTCAGCACGTCCGATAAACTGGCGGACGAGCGGAATCCATCCTGGCATGCGTAACGCACCTCTTCTCCAGCAACGAACGGCCCCGCAACCGATTGGCTACCATTACGAACGGGCGGCGCTTCAGCGCAAGCGACGGCCAAACATTGAGGCGGAATGGTCCATCGATAGTCGGCGCCGCATTCGATCCAGCTAGAAGGACCAATTAATTTGTAGCCGGAGTAACAAGTAACTGGAGCTTTGCTTCCGAAGGTCTGCTCTTCGGCGTAAACAGCGCCATTGTTGATGGTCGGCAACGGACCGCAGTCGACCACCATACAGACGGGCAAGGTGGCTTGTTTAGTACGGTCCAGCCAAGTGCCACTCTCTGTGCATTCGAGCTCGGTGGGGCCCGTAGTGGCAGCCCGGCTGGCAGACGTAAGAAGCCATGGAACCGACCCGGTTGTTATTGGGACGAGAAAGTTGGACATTGGCGTAGGATATCTCCGGTGGTGTTCCACATTCGATCGGCACGCATTTCGGAATTTTGCCGATCCAATAGCCGTCGTGACTGCATTGCACCTCGGCTGACGATTCCAGTTGATACCCGAACAAACAGCTAAATGTCAAGATGGATCCTGGCACGAGGAAGTGGGGCAGATCTTCGGGTAGGATTTCGGCCACTCCGTTCGTGACGATGCCGTGCTCGACGTAAGGCGGACGGCTGCAAGCCAACGGCTGGCAAACAGGCAGGACGTCGTCCCATTGCCCTTCGTCTTGGCACGTTAAAGAATACGACCCGTCCAGCCGGAAGCCGGCCGCGCATTGGAAAGACACCTTGTCCCCAACGGCGTAAACATCCTGGGCAACTGGCTCGATCTGCGAACCATTAACCGGTGCCGTGGGCGGCTCGCAGGTGACTGGAATGCACTCGGGTGGAGAGCCGCTCCACTGGCCGTCTCCTTCGCAGGTGCGCAACCCACTGCCGGACAACCTGAACCCTCTCGTGCAATTATAGGACACCGTGTTGCCGTAGACGTAGTTCGTTCCGTTGACTAACCCGTTCAGAATGTACCCAGGGAATCCGCAACTGACCCGTTGACAATCCGGATCGGGACCGGACCATCCGCCGTGAACGAGGCAAGGCCGGCGCGGTGTTGGTGTGGTGAGGACGTAGCCTTGCTCGCAGACGTAAACTGCCTCGTTGCCTTGGACACTAACTGCACCGTGACGCGGCGGAATCGGGTCGGAGCATCCGCGGCAAACAGCGATTCCTCCACGCGAATGCCACCTCGCAATCCGTGTTTGAAATCGGCCCAGGTAATTAAATTCCCCTTGTGCTCGCTGGAATCGCTGCCTGAGGGATGGCAGGAGAGGGTCAGGCCGTCGATTTGTTGGTCATCCAGAACCGAGTCCCACAATTCGACGCCGTACAGGAGGGCCGACGAACGACTCGGCGTTGCTGAACCCGCCGGAACGGACGTCCTGCTCTTGACCGAGGATGACAGTGCCATCTGGCGGGACGGTCGAATTAGTGGCTATATCCGAACCCGCTGTCTTTGAGCTCGCCATCGGAGTAAATGCGCCAATGTCCGTCGGGTGACGATGACCAAGTGGCGCAAATCAAATGCCATCGTCCGTCGTTGGCCGTCACGTCGGTCACGACTTTGGCGCCGTTGACGTAAAGGACGAATCCGGAATAATCGGTAAGGGTCAAAGAATTGGCTTCTTCGTCCGTTGCGTAAGAGAAGACGGTGCCGTAGTTCTGCTGATCCGTCGTCTTGATCCAGGCGCACAAGCTCAGCTGGCCGAGCGGTTTGGAGTGCGTTCCGCAAACCGCCCTCCCAAACGGCGTAGTCCAGTTTGCCAGCGCTCGTGAATTCCAGGCTGAATTCGGGATTGACGGTGGTGTCGCACGTTGATCCGACAACACCGGGCGGGCAGGAGCACGCGAAAGATCCCAAACGATTGATGCACGTACTTCCGGAAGCGCACGGTTCCGGCTGGCATTCGTCGACGTCGTTGTCGCACAGCAGGCCATCGTATCCAGTCGGACAGTGGCAGATAAAATGGCCGACAAGGTCTTCGCACGTGGCGCCGTTTAAACACGGCTGACTTAGACACTCGTCCACGGCCTGTTCGCACAATTTGCCGGCCCAGCCCGGATGGCAGACGCATGTGTAATTGGCCAAACGATCGTAGCAAGTGCCACCGTTTTGACACGGGCCACTCAGACACTCGTCCACGTCTAATTCGCAACGAGGCCGGCCATGCCCGGCGGACAGACGCAAATGTAGCCCATGGTTTTGTCCACGCAAGTGGCGCCTTCGTGACACGGCCCACTTAAACACTCGTCAATGTCCGTTTGACACAAATCACCGGTGAAACCGGTCGGGCATTGGCACTGAAAACTGTCCACTCCGTCCAGGCAAGTGGCGCCGTTCAGGCAGGGCGAAGAGGAACACTCGTCGACGTCCGTCTGACATTGCATTCCAGTGTAGCCGGCCGGACAGTCGCACACACATAGCCAAAGTCCAACGTCCGGCATTGGCCGCCATTTTGACAAGGCAAAGAGAAACACTCGTTGACTTCCAGGAGAGTGGCCTGTTCGAATTCTTCAGTCGTTTCAGCTTCCGGAAGCTCTTCCGTCCCGTTCACGTCATTGCCGTCCATACTCGGTCTGACCCGGAGGCACTCGGATGCGATTGACAGCCGCGATGCCAGGCGTGTAAGGCGCCCTCCGCGGGCAGCGGATGCAGAACTTCTGGCCGTCAAGTGGTTGATAGAATCCAGCCGGACACGGGAAACACGGAGCTAATCCGGTTTCGGAACGAGACCACGAGCGCAAACGAATTTGCAATCTTCAAGTCGGCGAGAGCCTCGACGCCAGGTGGTCGAGCCCGACGGGCAAGGAAGACACTGCCGCTGCGAATACTCGGTCTGGTAGGTTCCTTGCGGACAGGTGCTGCACGGTTCGAGTCCGGTCGGCGAATAGCTACCGGCCAAACATTGAGCTGTAAATGAAGGAGTTTAAATGTTGTTCTTTTAAAATGACCAATGGATTGATTGAATTAAACTCGGGTACATTGAAGCCCTTCTGATTTGAGCTAGAATTCCATAGTGAAATGAGTCAGAATGGCGAATGAATTTGAGCAACTACCTTGACAGTCATCGGAACGTTTGGCGTTGACCACTTTGGTCGATGTGTTGTTTGGGCATACTAAACAGGACAGCTGGCCTTCTTCCGGCTGATAGGATCCTTGAGAGCACGACTCGCACACCTCGTTGACAACGTTGAAGAAAGTCCCAACCGGGCAGTAAACGCAACGCGCGAACTCGTTGGTGGAGTTGTCAGCTTTGACGGGAATGCTTCCCGCCGGACAGCTGAACTTGGGCCGATCGACGTCGCCTTCGAATTGGACGTCAAACACGTTCAACAGCTGGCCGGCCGTGTAGTTGACGTTGAACTCGCCCGACAGAGCCGATTCCGTTAACATCGCGCGCAGCTGGTTCAATTCGCTGAGGATCATGTCTTGCGTTAAATTCAACGATGACGGCTGTATCGTCCTCGATGTTCCGTCCGTTGCATTCAATTTCTGGGCAAACCGACCTGAAAAGCACGTGACCAATTATAACGCCATTCCCTTTTTTTCGTTGTTGTTGTTGTTGCTAAATATACGTAGGAATGAAAACAAAACTTACTGAAGACTTTGAAGCGCAACTCTAACGTCGTGCCGCTGTTCTTTTTGCTCTTGCCCGATTTGCCTTTGGCTGAATTGAAGCCGCTGCTCGTTGCGTTCCGTTTGACTCTCTGTGTTTTTTCAGACCAGTCAATGAAACTGCGTCGGACGACCCGACGGCGTCTAGTCCTCGTGATTTCATTGGTTTGCTCCCAATCCATGGAATCCGTGACGGGTTCTTGGTCTTCGGCGCCGTCCGATTCGGCCACCAGTTGTCGACACTCTGCCTGAAGATCGTCCACCTGACAGATCATGTTATCGCCACAGATTTCGTTGAGACGGGCCGCCAGACGGCGCTTGAAATGCCCTTCCATTTGACTCATGAGGAAAGGATCCTGACATATCTTGTCCTCCTCCGATCCGTCGCCAACGTTGGTCAGCCGCAACAGGCCGTCTTGGATCAGCGCATCCGAGTGAGTCGTAACGGAACAATCGGGGAACGGAAGCGGACTATCAGCCGGCAACCATTGGCCGTCGTAGGCGCAAAAGTAATTACGTGGCGGTGGCATAGCGAAAGCGTAACCGTCGTGGCACGTCAGCGAACAATAAACCGCGTCCGGCTGTTGAGAGCAATTGGCCTGTCCGTGAATGGGGTCGACGGGCAAATGGCAGGCGTGCTCTTGCACGCGAATGATCAAAGTGCACGTGTTGTTGGTTCCCGACTCGTCGGTGGCCGTGTAAATGACTTCGCTCTCACCCAGGGAACCGGCCCGGATCGTGAGAGCGGTCGACCGTGGGCGGCCGGCCGGAATTATCACTGAATACCGGCTCGTCCCAGACGACGCTCGTGTTACGATCTCGCAACAGGAAGGTGGGTGGCGATTCGCATTGATCAACTGTCGGTGGTTGGCTGTCTCGTCACCATCACCTGAAGGAACTCCCCCCCGCCTGGTTGCCTCGCCGATCGAGCGCTTTGTACGCCACCGTCGCGTTTCCGATCCGGAAGCGCATCGGCTGCTCGGTCACGGCTGGGACGCTGATGACGTCCGGTGGAGTACCCGAATTATCACAGATACCAAGGAGGCTCCCAGGAATAGGTGGCGAAATTTTCCCCCTCCAGCGCGTCCAGTTTCGCGTCTGCCGGGCACGTAATTTCCGGCGGAGTCACATCTACGCAACGCGTCTAAAAAAAACGAATTAATTGACACACATTTTGTAGTCAATGGCTAATTCAAATGAAAGATGTTTAAAACAAAAATAAATATAAGATTTACTTTCACTTCTTCTTCTTGTCCAGCTCCCTTGTTCGGAGCAACGACGGACTTCCGGTCCCCGTAGCTCGAAGCCGGTCGCGCACGTAGCGTTGCACTGCTCCCCGTAGCGCATCTTTGCCTGCGGGCATTTGGATGGCGTCCAAGTGCCGTTCATTACTTTCGGAAGTGGATTACAAAACACGGCTGATTGGACCCAAAATAAGGAGAAGGTAAATCAATTGAGAAAAAAGGGCATTTACTCGAATGAGTCATTTGTTTATAGATTATAGTCAAACGGAAACGATATGAAAGAATCGGACAGATGATTACGTTTGCAAAAGGCGGGTAAAACCATCCCAATAGCCAATGGGTAGACAGACTCTCTTGCGGGAGCCAACCAGCGTGAAACCGACGTCGCAGCTGAACGTGCACTCGCTGTCGATGATGTAACTGTCAGACGTGCACTCGATCCGTCCGTTTTTCGGGGCCGGGACCGGCCCACTGCACGCATTTGACAGACGGCCTCCTCGCCGGACCATGTGCCGTTCTCCTGACATAATCGGATACTGGATCCAATCAATTTGTAGCCGCCGTTGCAGCGGATGCCGCACGCTCCGTTGGAAAACGCTGTTGCACACGATTGTTTGACGAAGTAGCCGTTGGCAGGCGGTTCCAGTTTCGGGCAGGCCAGCAGTTGACATGTTCGACCACCGTCTTCTGGTATGTAACCACGAGGGCATTGGCACTGATCAGCTGACGTACTGCCGGCCGGAGAGATGTGATTCTCATCGGGACACGGTCGACAGGATTTCAAGTCGCCTGGGCCGCCGTCACTTCGGTACGTCCCACCAGGGCAAGCTGTCAACGTTCGAAACATGTCATTAGATTGTTTTGATTTTTCGTTCGCATCTGATGTCACTTAAATGATTTATATTACGTCCCTTGAGGACAACAAAACAACACATCAAAAACGGTCGAAAGCGAAAGCTACGGTTTTGAGAATTCGAAATAACGAGACATCAACGACATCGAGTTGACTGTTAGAGATCCCAGCCTGACATAGCTCACCGCTAATACGAATGCCAAATCTGTTCCAGACACAACAAGGAGCGTTGACATAGTTAAGCAAGCAGACGAAATGGGCGGCACCCATTCTAGAACATGGGCGGAGATTCACGGCTGCAGTTGACCTGGTTTCGCAATCAGGTAAATTGAATGGGACGACAAAACGATCAAATCGATTTCAAATTTAATCGCAAAATAAAAAAAATGTTCAATTCAAATCGCTTTTTCTTTCTCCTTGTATCTGCAGGGGTGAAGGATTGAGATATTCAAATCATTTTACTTTAAAAATAAAATTGCTGCGTGTGTCGACCGATTACGTTGGTCAGGTGCCGACATATCCGTAAAAGGTCCGTCTCGTCCCGCTGCTCTGTGTCTTTCATTTAACTTCTTTCCAACTGTTTCTATACGCTGTTCGTTTCATTAATTCTCTTTGGGATGGAGACGGACCGGCGGAGGCGCATAAGCCGGGCTTTTGGCACAAAACACCCATGTGGCATTCAAAAAGACTTAAAAAAGGGGCAAGAAAACGAAGACACTTGTTAGCTTTGCACGTGACGTGCATCACTAACGAAAGCGTTTTAGTTCAGACTCCATGACTCTGAGAAATTCAATCCTTTTCATAACCTTCGATTAAAAAAAAAAAACAAAACAAAAACTATTGGACGTGGTTCCAATAACATCCCAGCAGTTAGACTGTCACCGATATTCATGTACAAATATTTCAAAATAAAAATCGAATTTGAATTACGGTGACAATCATCTTTGAGGCCAGTGCCGTAATGGCCGGCAGGGCAGAGACAGGCGTAGTGTCCGGTGTGAGTGCCACAAGTACATTCAGCTGACGGATGGCAACATTCCGACTGGTCCTTGCAAAGCTTATCGCAGGCCGATCGATTGACTTGCGGCAAATACGAGCCCGTCTGCAAATCTTCGTGAAGGGCACGTCTGGCCAAAGCTTCGAATTCCTCAAAGCTGTCGACGATGTACGAATGCTCTTGGGCCGGCTCGGACGCCATGTCGTACAGCTCTTTGACGTTACCGTTGCGAATGCCGAACGTGAACACTCGGACACCTTGCTCCCGCAATCGCTTGGCGGCCGGACGCGGATCACCGCCGTTCGAATAGCCATCGGTGATGAGGAAGACAGCCTTGACGGCCTCAGGCCGAGCTCCTTCCAGCACCGACTGGGCTTCTAGCAAAGCTCCCAGCGTGTAAGTTCCACCGCCAGTGTAGCCGATGGCCGGCAATTCTTGTTCCAGCAGTCGGCATTTGTGCCTCGGATCACCGGCACCGTTGGCGGCCAGCTCCCGATGTGCCGTCAGTCCGAACGGACTGACGTGATCGATGTGACGGACGACGCGATTCTTCGACGAGAAGGTGACAAACAGCAACGCGCGGCTTCCGCCGACACGGTGAAATCCGCCAGCAATTTCTTGACGAATTTCAGCTCGTTGAAGAAATTTTCAGCTCCGACGGAGGCCGATGAATCGACCAGAAAAACTAATTCGACTTTCTGGCCGGGCACGTGGCGCAAGGCCTGAACGCGGTGCTTCAACACCTCACCGAGCACCTCCACTTTAGATTTGAGAACTTCGTTCTCCAGTTTACCACTACCGAGGTGATCCTTGATCTTGTGGCTGTTGCTCTTCGGATTGGCCGTCGTGCCGTGATTGAAGAAGTGCTCGTATTCGATGGTAGCGCTTTTGAACGGCGACTGGTCATCTTGACGGCCGGCCGCTAAGCAGTGGGGTGATGACTGGAACAGCAACAGAGCCGGTCAGGATCGACCAGCCGACGTTGATCAAACCGACCATCTGGTAACGGACGACAGCAGCTACTTCAACACGAGTGAACAAGCGCTACGTGAACTCACGAAATGGCCGAGTTGTTTCGAATCAACGGAATCGATCCAATTTAAACAGATTGAAAATGAAAAAACGTTGGATGAAATGGATCACTTGACGCCATCCATACACAATATCTTTATTTTTATTTGATTTGATTTTGTTTTGTTTTGTTTTTTGGCTATTTGACAGGATTATGCGCACCAGATCTCTATAAATAAACGCGTTCGTCCGAACCATTCGGCGGCAAAGAAACTTATACACAAAGCCCTAAACTATTGTAATTATTTTGTCCCAACACTGTCACGAAAGTCTAGTTTTATGCAGGAATCACGACCAGGCCAAACGAGGATGCGCTGCAGGAGAGATGTTAGCGCGGTGCCATCTGGGTCACCAATGGAGTCGACAATCGAGAGCTTCTCTTCGTCCTTTTCTCTCTCTCTCTCTCCCTTATTCGTGTATCTCTTCTTTCTCTCTCTCTTTTTTTTTTTTTTTAGGGCTCTCTTTTGTTTCTTTCCTACTTACGTTCGTTTTGTCCTTCCTCCATCTTGTCTCTTCTTTCGCCTCATTCTTGCCTTATATTCGTGCAACGTTATGCATGCCTGGCGTTCTTCGTCTGCTTCATCCTGCCATAAATAAACCTGTGCCATCTTTTCTTTTTTCGAAAACAAAATTAAAACAACACCGGCAACGCACGGTGCGTAGTGCTGCTCTTCTTTGTTTTTTTTAAAGACATATATTTCGTTTCCTCCTTTCGTTGTTTAGTTAGGCATTTTCTCCTTTGCGTTCCAGAAGCCGTTTTTTTTTATTTGTTGTTGTCGGCTTCGTTTTCCGCTCGGCAACTGTTTGGTTGGCCGATGCGGCGCCTATCGTTCATCGAAGAAAATGATTTTGCTCTACAAAGTATTTTTTTTTGTTGTTTTCTTTCACGACATTTCACGACCGAAAGTTCATTGAACGAATAACCGGAAACCAACTGTAATTATGGCGAGTAGCGTTAGTACAACGCATATTGATATCAAATGATGCCGGATACTTCGCCAGTGCTGATTAGACGGACATACTATATACAACAACATCACGTAATACGTGCACCTACAATAACCAAATTCGTGTTCAACAGTCTCATAAAAAAAAAAGAAGAGAGAAACGACTCGGAAAACAATTGACATCATTGCTGTTCCATTGCCATGCGACTAGCAAAAAGAGAAAGATGAGCAATAAAAAGAAAAGCCCAAACAAATGTTTTGGTTCATGCAACAGTTTTATGGCATTCAATATATGGTTCCATTCAAGGTTTATAGACTTTTTTTAAAACCTAGGGAAGGACATTGGCAGAATAATGAATGGGGCGACGTGCCACTGTCCCACTTGGCACCAGTCAGCCCACGACATGCATTTTCCTTAAGTATTTTGCGGTCATCGTTTGCGCAATCAATCCATTCCGTCTAGTTTTTTTGTTTTTTTCAATGGAATCTGGAAGTTTCGGTTGGGGCCGGATTTGAGGGTGTCGTGAAAATACTTGTACAGGAAGATAGATGGCACAGGATACGCGTGTTTGGTTGACTCGCTGCGTCATATAATGAGATGCTTTGGCCGTGTTTCGGGGATAACAATCCGTGTCAACTTACTTACAATGTCAAGATTTAGAAGCGCGTTCAGGGAATCTTCACGCATCATTTTTCCTACGGGATACGAACATAATGGTCAACGTACTGCCGTACTGAAAAAATGAATGCCGGTTCGTTTTTCGTGTGCGTCAACGTTGCGAGTGAACGACTCCAATGTATTAAGTATAAATCTCTCGCTATTAGTGTAACGATTTCTCATTTATGGTGCGACAGAATAAAGAATCAAGCACCCCCACTGGTTTGTTAATTAAAAGTGAATGAATGTTTTTATAAAGGACCAGTACTCATTATCTAAAGAACTGAAGGTTTTAAAGGTTTTCTCGCGGCCGTGTCCCGGTTAAAACAGTTGAGATAATTACTCTGGCACAACTGTTTCCACTCCGACTCGTTGGCTGCTTAAAGGATGTGTCATCAATCACGGCAGAAGGGTCAGGGTTGCCTGTTTTTCGTTACAATGTCGAGTTACGTTCTATGCATACCTGCGCGGACAGGTTAGCCGCTCTGTGCGTCTTTAATACGTTTTACCGAGAACTACGGCGAAAAGAAGCGGATAGTTCATGGTTCTCCGATCAAACCCAAAAGAAGGCGCATAGCGTCACCATATAAGTTAAAGGACGCCCATCAAACTGACAATAACATATTCGTAGAAATACTAAACCCAACCAAAAAGGGAAACAAAAATAAATCCCAATCCGCCTGGCCTTTTCTGAAGTTTCAACGTCAAATGAACATGCAGTTTTCGGCCAACTGGGACAGGTAAATAGCGAAGAGAAAACATACTGTCGCTGCAACCGCAATGAAAGCCATTTCAAGGACGTGATTCGGCCATTATTGGATGGCGATGCCATCACTCGAAAAGGACGATGCGTCCCTTTGCTTCCTCCATCCTACCATTTGAGAAAGATCGAAAGACGACCACTGCAGGACATGACACGCGTCCAATATCCGTACACCATATGCTGTTCCAGACGCCGGATGTACTTACCGAGTTAAAGGGCTGTCTGGATTGTTGAAAGTACCTTGTCGCTTGATTTAGTTTTGTTTTGCGTCCCGACGTTTCATCGACCGGGATCGCACTCGTTCCGATTCGCGAGTCCATGAGCCCTTTCTTATTTCTTTCTATCTTTGTCCGAGTTCCTCAACTATTAGAAACGGGGGAAACGAAAATTATCCCAAAAGACAGAAGGATACACAAGGCAGAGACGTCGTGAGGACCAAGACCCAATCGGGATGAGTCCGATAACGATATACACAGCAGCGCAATCAGTAACAGAACGAAAACCAGAAAACAAAGAGAAGAGTTTGCTTCAGTCTGCTCAACTTATACGGCATCTGACACGTCCTTTAATCACCGTTAGAAAGAAACGCATGGTCAACTGGTCAATACTCTATCATTAGAAAGTATTTTATTTTGACTTTGAATCGATTCAGTCATTGGAACCGAGTGCTGCGAGCATAGAGTGAAGCCAGCCGTCTCCGGACTCAACACTTACATGGATACGCACACGTACTACAGACAAGAGAGAGCTGTGTGGGTGGAAGAAAACCGCGACTCGGTCGTGGGAGGAATGAAAAATAAAAATAAAATAAAAAGAGAAAGTCTGTACTTGTGTCGTTGTTACCGCTGCCAGCCAAGCGCGTCGAAAAAATGAACCGGCCTCTGACGGCTAACTCAAGCAACATGGCCGGCACGATGCCGAAAGCCAAACGGTAACAAACCATGGCGCAGGATCCACTCGGTACGTAATGGCTCTCGTTACAGTTCTTCTCTCTTCTTGGATTTGTCTGCCCGTTTGTTTAAAGAATTATTCAACGTTAATAATCGTCTGTATTTTTGACTGTGCATTCCTGTGTTTTTGGTCCTTCTTGTCTTCGATGAGCAGAAAAATTGCGCTCTCAGCTGCTGGCTCGCGGAGCAACAGGCATTCTCGGATTTGGCAGGTAAACACCTAAATAAGACAATTCATAGTCGTACACAAAAATTATTGCGTATATCGTTGTGCCTCTTGTTGTGGACGAGACATCATTTTTTTAATCGATAAACGTCGACTTATTTTTGTTTGAAACATCCCCTAGTTTCGTGGATGTTTCAAAAATTCAATTTAAGTGAGGAACCCATCCCAAATTTCGCTTTACTGTGTTGTAGTCAGAGTTAGTTCGGGGTGTTGGCCCACTTTCAGTATAGTTTTCGCCAACCCCCGAGGAAAATAAATGGTTGACACGTTTAATCCATTTAATGACCCACGACCATTTCCTGCTGGTTTTCCGTTGAAAAAAATAAATAGAATCCACTCAAGTGGTATGCAACCAACACAAAAGGGCTCTGATGTCATACGACCCTGGGAGCAGTCCTTTCCCGGTGTGCATGTACGTTGAAATATCTTGCCAGCGCAATCGACGCCTGCTGTTTTGAGGGCCACATTCTCAGAACGCACCTCTTTCTTTTCACGAGCCGGCCCATGTGAGGGAAACCGAAAAAGACCGAGACGAAACACAATAATTGACTTGAAACAACTCCCTGCTTTAAAAAAATGAAACAAAAAAACAAAATCGGGTCTAGGGTTCTCTGCACTGTCTGGGGCGTGCGGATGTGGCAACTGGTAGCAAGTGGAAATTCCATTTTTCTTTTCTTGCGTTTCACGACATTAACCAATTCACGACAGTATTTTACACGCCCGCGCTTCTGTCGCAACCCACGAAACTGTCAAAATCCGCTTCTCTTTTTTTGTTTTTGCGATTTTACTTTGATCATCATCACTCTCTCTTCCTTTCTCTTTCGGTTCTTATATTACCTGGTTTATTTAGTTTAGCTCATGGATTTCCCTTTTATTCCTTCTTCTTTATATTACATAATTTCTTCCTTCACGGCTGGCCTCTCACCAATCCTTCGAAATCGATGGACAGGATTGCGTACACAATGCTTTGGTTTTAGTAATGTCCTTCTCTCCATCCTCTCGTAGAATACTTGCCGCTAGATTGAAACGCCTCGGGGAAAAATAAAAGCGTAAGAAAAGTGAGAGTGCTTTGGTGTCATGGCCGTGAAATTCCGTTGCAACCATCATCATGTAATAATAATCAATAGACAAGTTTCATCTTATTTGTCGCTGGTCTGCTGGATATGACGAGCTAAACTATATAAAGAAGTAGTCGGCAACACATAGTGCTATTACGGTTCCTCTGTCCAGTGGCATATAGATGGATTACTGGACACACAACAAGCAGAGGTCCTTAAATTTATTTGCAACGAGTGACGGATAAGCGATGCATATATTTATATAATCTCACAAAAAGGCAACAAACGCATAGGCAAATGGACACACAATTAGACACAATACGTTGGTTGTTCTGAGTTTGCATAACATGCAAACATGAACATTTAATCACACTGCTTGTTTTTTTCTTTTCTTAAACAAAGGGTATTCCGTCGAATGGATGACAATGGAAACCGTTCTCTGTGCTTCGATGAATTTTCAAAAGGGATCGAGGAAAGCGGTGTCAAGGTACTCTATTTAAATGTCCAATGAATTATTAGAAGTTTCAAAAAACATAATTTTTTCTTTTATCTATTATTAAACGAATGAATATAATAGACTGATGACGGTTGCCGCGCTCTTTTCGACGCTTTCGACAAGGACCGCTCCGGCTCTGTTTGCATCAATGAATTTCTTAAAGCCATTCGGGTTCGCTGATTATATACCACGTTTTTTCTTTTGCCAGTTTCTTTTAATACGTTTTTCTTTTAAATTTGTCTTTGACTTTATTCTCCAGCCTCCCATGTCGGATGGACGCAAAAGGGTTATTGCCGATGCGTTTAAAAAATTAGATCGAACTGGGGATGGTATTGTCACTCTGGAAGACTTAAACGGTGTCTATAATGTCAAACACAATCCCAGATATTTGAGGTCAGTTTTGAACAAAATCTTTTGTGCTGTCATAAATTGTAATAAAATTAAATTCTTTTTCTCTCGTTTCTACAACACAGTGGAGAGGAAACAGAAGAGCAAATTCTCAAGAAGTTCCTGGCTAATTTTGAATCAAACGGTTCTATTGATGGAATGGTAAATCGTTGATTTATCTATCACGCGTTTATTATGCAATCGGCTAAATTCTTATTTCAAAAAATAGGTGACATACGATGAATTTCTAGATTATTACGCCGGAGTCAGTTCGTCAATCGATCATGATGCATATTTTGATTTGATGATGAGGCAGGCATGGAAAATGTAATGTTTTCGTATACCGCTGGTATTCCCGCATCTTATCGAAGAATCAGCAAGGAATTCGATAAGAAAGGATCTTAATGGCTGCGGATGACTTATCCCATTTTTTGCGTCCGCCAGCTTTTTCATCGTATCCTTTTCCTTCCCCAAATTTTTTGTCTTATTTGCAAATTGTCTCTTTTTTGTTTGTTTTTGACATCACAGATGCAGTACGCACACTTAGTTTTACGTTTTATTTTGTTCTGACTTCATCTTCCTTTTGAACCTTGCCCTGGATTTACCACTGCCTATTTTTCCTAATTGCCTGTTGTCCCGACGTTACGAGCTAAATCGAACAAAGTTGGCATTTCATCGGTCACTTGGTATACTAACGTGCACGATAAAAAAAATCAACCGTATTCGGAATGAAAAATGTAATACCACATACATTCTTGGACAACTATCTTATGCTAACTAAAAAAAAGTGGAATTTGAATATCGCTACGTTATTACTATAATCTAAACAAATAAACTATCCACAGGGAACTTTTAATGTTTTCACTTACTACAGCACTAGACCTACTTACCTACATAATAAACAGTATTTAGTTTATCAACAAAAACATTTTAAAGGTAAAGAGGATTAGCACATCCATAGCACAGCCCTGCATCATCATCAGTTCTGTGCCATGGAGTAAAAAAGTTTGAACTGAAATTTCTATGTATTCAACTCGATGGAGCATAATGGAAATAACACACTACGTGGTATATAAAAAGTAAAACAAATGAAGAAAAGAAAAGGAAAGTTGATAACAAAAATCAGTTCAGTGTCCACACAGGATTAAATGAAATGTAATATTGATTCCCTTAAAAAAAAAGCTCTATAAGGAATACTCCCCGAATAAATCAAGTGAAAAGCTATAATTGCTGAAAATACCAAAGTGTTTGAAAATATTTTTCGTCCTCTCACAGTGCGCAATTAGACAATTAAAAATTTTTTTGAATATTTAACTTCGGTTAAGTAAACTGCAAAAAGTGGTGAATATTTCCGAATTAATTTTGTCTAAATTAGAGACTTGGTTAGAGGCGACTTGATGAATTTGTTTCCTCAAAGAGTCCAGAATCTTGTCCACCTGTCTTTCCAGCTCAGCCTCTATGTCAGCCAGCATCCTTTCCGGAAAACGCTTAAATGCTTCTTCAACGCCGATGTCTTCCTCTCTTGCAACTTCGGGGTTGTCATAATTTTTCAGGTCTGATAGAAATTCGCTAATGCAGGTGACAGTCACGCGTCTGATTCGCACCTCGTAGTCATGGAAAATCGGTTCCATTTCGCGGATCCCTTTATCAGCTATTTCTTGTGTCAACGGAATTTCTTCCGTTTGTTGATGGACCATATGAATCTCGTCCAGTTTTGAAGTCATGGCAGTGGTGATTTCACTGACCCACTTGTGTCCTTCTGTAGCCCAATCAGAAATAAATTTATTCATCTTCTCTCTAACGAAATGCTGGGATGTTTCGAGTCCGTGAAGATCGTTGAATTGGGTTAATCTTTCTCGGATTTCGTTCAAGTTTTTGTCGAGGCATTTCTTTGTTTTTTCATGTACAAAGATGCCCAAATCTTGTAAAAGATAATGGAGTTTGCTGTGGAAGTAAAACTCGGTTTTGTGTTTCTTCAATCCAATCCGCTCTAGAGTTCCGCCTGATGAAACTTCACTATCTCTGTCTGTTTGACTTCTGCCTTGTCGTTTCCATCTTTCCTCGCCGACGGCCAATTGAATTGCCTCTCTGAAATCAGCGTTTTCAGTTGAACTGTACAATTTGAAAATTGTTTTGATCATGTCCATGGGTTCTGCCTTTCCTATGGCACTCATTAGCCTTTGACGAGTGTAATCGGCCCACGAGAAGTTGCTGCGCGTCAGGATGGCCATTATGGCGTACAAAATGTCTGATGCTCCTCCCATGAACAATACATTCTTGATCAGTCCAAAAGATAGTAGGTTTAAGGGAATCAAGAAAACTCCAACACCAATCGAAGCGATACCAACAGCACCGGTCCCAATTGCACTCAGGTATGTTTTCCATGACATTTCTCGATCCTTAATGTCAATGACGTGATTGAACCCTACGAGATCGAAACTATGAAGTTCCGTAGAAATGTTCTCGGTGTTTGGAATCTTTCGAATATCCATTTCGATAAAGTCAAGATAAACGTCATATTTTTTCATCTTGGGAGCATAAACAGCTTGGCGGCTTTTCAGAAACTTGCGAACACATTCACGCTCGTCTTCGTCTTCAAGTGCATTAGTTTTCTCCTCGATGAGTTTTGTATTTTCCGTCACTCGAGCACCAGATATGACGTGGGCAGCCATCAAATCGCCAAGCATATCTCGATAGGGTTTCAATGGTAGCAAATTTATTGCTTTCAAGCAGTTGGGATCTTGTGCAGCCCTTAGCCATTGACGTTTAACTATTTCAGCGACGAAAATTTTACCAATGACACGCATGACAGGTTCCTCATAAGCAGGACACTCGGGATAGCTGAATTTTTGGAAGTTGGACGACAATTTGCCATTTAAATCAATGATTTGCTGATCAACTAGCGCATTCCAAACGCCATCCTGCTCGTCACCAAAAATGTTGACTCGTTCCAAATCATGCTTCCCCAACGGGTCAGAAAATTTCAAACTGACACTTTCAAGTTTGTCGAGGTTAAGCTGTGCAATTTGATTGGATTCAAATTCCTCCTTGCGGCTTCGATACTCTTCTTTGCCAAGTCGTTCGATAACGTAACGTTTACTGAACATGATTTTGTTTTGCTTCGATAAGTCTTTCATGCTGTCGTAAATTGGGTTGTACAGCACGTTTAGACAGTTGTGCTCGCGATCGAAAGAATTCAATCCAAACTGAAAGTCTTCAATTTTGAAATTGATCCGTTTATCTCGATCGAGTTTTTGGCTGTTCGGTTTACTTGGTTCGACATCGCATTCGGATTCCAACATGATGACGCATTTCATTTGAGAGCACAATCCACCTTTCACCGCTTCTAGTGCACGTGCCTTCTTCAGTTTCTCCCAAAACGCCTTTCTTGTGCACGGGATCAGATTTTTTTCTTTGAGTTTTTTCTCGATCTGCTCCTCAATTAAGTTCTCCCCAAAGACGGACTTTAAATTTTCTAACAAATTCTTGATTCCGTATTCGTCGGCTACTTTCTGAATGATGCCGTTCAAATTAGGGACTGTATGAATGTCGTTGAGCTGACAGGTGATGCACTCTTCTTTGACCAGCGATTGAAAGAGTTTGTCCGCTTTTTCGGGATCAATTTTGTGGCATTTAGGTTCATCATTCCTTTTTTTCTGAAAACGCGGGAAATGGGAAGCATTTTGTTTCTGTATAGATGTTAGAATTTTTTTCATTTTCATTTTGACGACTCCAAGTTTTTCGGGGGGATCTCGCCCAGCTTCCTTGAGATTAGAGGCTGAGCAATAATGACTGCCAAGTAAAGCCCGGACGGAACCGATGAAATATTCGAGGATCTTCACCATATTGTTTTTTTGCTGTTTATAGGCGTCGACGACGCAGAACGACGGGGTTTGCTCAGGCGCTGCACGGGGAACTTTGCGATAAAAGGACAAGTGCCTGTTTATGTGAGTGTTCAAAATAGTTTCACACGTTTGCACAATTTGAATGACTTTGTCTTTGTTATCCTCAAAATCCTCTTCAAACAAAATGAAAGCAAGGTAGTAATGAGCAGCTGGATACAAAGAACTATCCTTTGAAGCGATGACTTTATTCAGAATTTCACCTGCTTTCGACAGAGATTTTTTCCTTTTTTTTTTGTCGATTTGCGTAATCATATGTTTGGCCATAGCGACGGAGCGAACTGGCGTCATCCAACTAGTGTCCTTCATCTCACTGATGTCTGACAACTTAAATTCAGCACTGACATTTCCAAATTCACCCATAGGGAGCTGATCACGATAATCCTCCAATTGGTCAAGCCAAAAAGAAAAATTATCCAGCACATTCTCGCAGATTGTTTTAATTTCCTGACCATCACGTCTTTGGTTTTTCAGTTCTTGCTTCAGTTTGGTATAATATTTCGACCAATCATCAAAAATTTTTTGTTCCTGGTTCATTGTCTCGAAATCTTCTTGCAAACGGAATATCCGTTGTTTTTCTCTCCATTGACGCTCCTCCTTCATGATGAACCATTTTTCTGCACCCCATTCCTTTTCTGATGGAGATTCTTCGTACAAGATGAAGACTCCACTTCCAGGTGCTCCATTTCTAGCAGAACGTCCCATCGCCTGCTCTTCAATTCGCTCATTTTTCGGCAGAAAAGTTAGACAAATGTGCAAACCTCCGTTTTCTCTCAACTTCTCGCTTATTTTGATATCGGTGCCTCTGCCCGCTAAGTTAGTGGCGACGATCACTTGACCAATTTTAAGTGATTTACCTTCGAAAGCAAACTTTTCATAATCACGTGTGTAGCAATGGATGTGGTTATCATTGCGTTCTGATCCTAATGCATTTGTAAGGTCTTGGTGAATAACTTTCACATCTTTGATTGATTGACAGAAGATGACAAGAGAACGAGCTTTAGCTTGATCTTTAGGTTGAATAATCTGTCGTGCTTCTTTGACGATGGCATCGAGCCAGTCGTCCTTTGATTTAAAGACTTGCGTTGGTTTCAAGTAGAAACATCTTTGAAAAGCTGTTGGGATGACAAACTGAAGATTTTCATAGTTTCTTTGCATGAACTGTGATTCTGTTACGGATCCCAGCGTACCCGAAACACCTGCCGCCTTTTCATAAGTCTTGATGTATCTTGCATTAGAAATGAAATAGGCTTTTATACTTTGTGGCGTCAATTTACATCCTTCCTTTAGCTGAATAAATTGATGCAGTGCTCCATCCCACTGCGACGAAGTCTGATCCACCCCAGTTTCCTGGTCGATGATAATCACTTGAGGATTGAGATCCGGACTAGTGTCTGTTCGGTCTTGATCGACGACGTAGTCCTCGTCTCGTCTGAGTTCCAGTGCCTGCATGGCATTGTCCAGCCAATTGTGGAGATGACGATCGACAAAGGACATCAAATGCTCAGGTATTCGAATACTCCGCTCACGTTTTGCCACGTTACGGAGATAAAAGATAATTTTGGGATCCAAAAGTTGTTTGAATCTGATGTTTTCAATCTTGTCTTCCATCAACAGTCGTCCTTGTGGGTCGATTACTTTTGTTTCAATTAAGTGATCCCAGAGCGCATTCTTTTCCGATGGTTGGTCCTTCAATGGGTTGTGAATCGATTCTAAATCGCCTTTAGTTATAGCACCGTAAAGGTCGTACAGAACGGCTGATTTGACGGATTCCCTTATGTTTAATTTATCCGATCCGAAGGAAGGGCTGCGTATCTTTTCCCAAATAAAAACGTAAAGAGATTCGAGCATCTCCATGCCAGGGATGTCGTGCGATAGGTATAGCGTATTGTTACCGCGATCGAGCAACATGCAATCGACTTCATCAATAATGACAAAGTCCATGGTGCGGTCACCGCGGATGTTGTGATCGTAGAATTTATCCAGCAAATAATCTCGCTGGAAATTTGCCAATTGTCCATAAACGACTGCTGCATTGTAGGCTTGTGTTCGTTCGTCGACCGATTGGCTGCAATTGTTTGCTACACTGACATTGAAATATTCGTAAAGATTCCGCAGTCCACCATCGGTTACCAACAGCATGGAATCACGGTGAGCCAGCACGTCATTACTTGTAATAACGTCTACGTTCTTACTCTTGTTTTCTTGGTTTCGACCAAGGGCAAACGCAATTGCGACACCCGCGACGATAAGCGATTTACCTTCACCAGTTGATACTTGTGTTAACGTAGTTTTTTCTTTGGATGTCAGCAATGTAAGGATCGCCACTCTCTGGGTGTCACGTAGTTGAAATATTTGTTTGTCTCCTTCCTTCGTGCACGTTTTCTGTACGGCGTAATCAAAGACGTAGAGAAAATCGAAAAAAGAAGTATCGTTTAAACCTTTCGTTTGCCATTTGCTGATCAATTTCTTTATTCTTTCTTCATCCGGTTTGTCGTCAAATGGCTTTTGTTTAGATTTCTCCACCTTTTCTTTCATGCCACGCAACATCTTTGTGTATGCTACGCTCTGTCGAACTTCCAGCTTAGGTTTATCCTCTGTCATCGTCTTTATGATATCGTCAATGTTTCTTTCGACACGTTTTTGGATAGGAGTATTTAGCAAAGTTTTCAAGTTCGGATCGTTTTCGAATTCGAGTTCCAGTAACTTGTAAACGGCTTCAGGATTACTCGAATCGCTGATGGCTTTCTTTTCCAACACTTTGCTTCTTAAATGGTAATACCAATCGCTGAGAGGCAGTTGTTGAAGCTCCGGCCATTGTTGTCTTGTAATTCCATCACTTTGTCCGCAGTCTTTCGCTATCGTTTTTAAAAGCCGCAACAAATTCTGGGGTTGTAACGCGGCACAGCTGTCGGATGTGACAACCCGATCTCGTAAAACAGGCAAGAGAGATGGCATTCCCTCGGCTATTTTATCCAACTCTTTTTGTATACTACCGATTTCATTGGACTCCTCAGTTAATTGGTCGTATATTTCAAGTATTACAAAATTGCGTATCCATTGGTTGGGCGAGTTGTTTTTGATGATGTTCAAGTAGAAGATGGGACTAAAATTTCGGCTATTGAGGTCTTTTATCCATTTCCATATATATATATTCATTTCCAACATCGATTTCAAATTCGAATTTTCCCCGTTTTTGTCATCTTCCTGGGAGCATTCATTTTGATGCGAGTGAAAGCGTTTCAAAAGCAACTGAAACAATTTATCCGGTGTATCACCGTTTTCAGGATTGAGCATCTCCACAGAAGTGATGATCTGTTTCTCAGCCTTCTGTTTTTTAAGGAAATCTAAGAAGATAGGGAAGGAACGTGAAGGATTGGTCATGATGGACTGATATTCAAATAAATCCGTGTCAATTATGATGTTATTCATAATATTTTTGGGCTCGACTCGTTGCCATTCTCCGTTTCCGTGGTGGAGAATATAGTGATGCTTGTACGAGCTATCATTCAATGTTTCCTTATACTTGAATGATGATGATGATTGATCATTGTAAACATTGATAATTCTGCCATGGATTTTTGCAAGCATTTCCACTTCAGCCGATTCCAGTGGATTGGATGGTATCTCAACAAATTTAGCGTATTCTTCAAATATTTCCTCATGTTCTATGTTTAATGTTTGCCAGTTAAATTTTTTTCCCCACAGTTGCTCCGTTTAGACTCGAAGTAAGCAACTTTCACATTATTGGCGACGGGATAATCTAATGCATCAATTTCTTTTACACGCAGTGCAAACTGCTCGATGAAATGAGAGACTTCAGCAGACTTTTCCTTTTTGCGGATAAATGTAGCGAGGCGACGGCGAAACATTTTCACGTCATTGCAAACATACATCCCATTTGAATTTATTTGACCGAAAATGCTGTGTATAGCACTATCGACGCCATCCGTTGTAGGCAACATGCAAAGGAATTTGACGGGGCCATATGATTCTTCTCGGGAATCAACCGGGCGACATCCCGTTGATCGTCGATTGACCAAAAAACGCGAGGTGTCTAAAACGTTGTGTACATCCATTTTTTTTCCCAGATTCCAATTTCTTATTGCGGGTTTAACAAATCTCATTGATCCAATGTTCTCTAGTCCCCGCCCGGATTGCGACATCAGGCCGAACTGATATAATTGAGTTTCTTTGTTTTTCATTTGGTTGACAGTATTGTTTATCATTTCTTCATCAGATTTTTTTTCTTCCTCAAAATTGCTGTCTAATCTTTGAAGGCGTGCTAACATCTGCTTCCGTTCATCCACTTGACGAACCTGCTGAACGAGGCTTTGGCGAATGATGCCCTTCTTTTTCGTGGCATTAACTACCTCTGAATGCAGTTGCTGGACTTGGCCGTATGCGGGTAAACGACGGTAAACAATCGACGCATATTGCTCTTTGCTTAGTTTTGTGTAGTAATTCTCAGGATCGTTTTGCTGCCTTGTAGGTTTCGTAGGGTTGCGTTCCATCCGAAGGCTAACATTATTTTCGAAGCCGATGTAATGACCTGTTTGATTCTCTTTTGCTGATGCCTTGGGGGTCTTGAGGCTGTGGATGAACGCAACGTCACCTACAGATGTTCCTATTTCGCCATCATAGCCCATTGCCTCGTAGACACCCATTCGCACAGCCCTTGGTCGACGATCGTCCTTACCGACGACTGGAACCCACGATTCTATTGCAATCGAGTCTTTTCCGGTGATAAATTCAAAAGTGATGGTGCCTCCGTATCCACCTTGTCCGATGTTGCTTCCTGGTGATTCACATTTTTGGTGAGCAACCGATAACAACGTTTGATTTATAAGACAATATATGTTGTATACCTTGGCAGAAGATGAGTGTGTGTCGTTTTGTCTTGGACTGATAGAACGACAAGCTGATCTTACTGCCATCTTTCGCAGTGCCTTCGATGAAAAAAGTACCTCGGTAGTCTGGTTTGATATCTTTGCCATATGTTCGATTTTCAACTGGCAACCGGTCCATTACGTTCGTTAGAACCGTCTTTACTGTATCTTCTGGAGCTATGTCAGTTGTTGGTTCTCCTTTATTGAATGTCGACATGGAAGGGAAAACTTTTTTGAAACATTCTTTGGACCACTTGCGAGGCCTTCCGTCCGATTTGCTTTCCCCATTACTTCCGTTCTGTCCGTCACCTCCTTTGCCTCCATCTGATATAATCTTCCATCGTTCGGCGTCGATTATCTCGTTACAAATTATGTTAACGTTACCACCACTCTTACCCGGTTGACCAGGTTCACCTGTGTAAAATCAAAATTAGGAATAATTTCAAACCCTGTCGCTATTTGAAATATTACCGTTTACGCCAGAGACATCCCAACAGACGGAGAAGTTGTTCGCAACATCACTGGTCGCATTCCTCATGGTAGTTTCTTCTGCATTTTGAATTAAAAGCAATCAAATAAGAGTGAGAATTAACAACAACAACAAATATCTAGTATACCTTTTGCTTGGGCGTTATTTTGCTGGCCTTTCCGGCAAACTTCGTAATCCACAACGATCTTATCCGTAACGATTCCCACGTTCGTTCCGTGCCAGGTTTCGTTCTCTAGGTGGCAATCGACGTGAACGGATGATAGCCCAACAATCTGGATTTCTTGCAGCTCTGGATATTTTTCTTTTAATCGCTTCATTTCTTCGATCATTTTGCTGACAAACACAGAGACGCCTTTGATGAAAATGATTTTTCTTCCATATTCGTCTTTGACTTTGATCGTCGTCTTAGGAAACAGGAATGCCTTGCACGTCTCTTTGACCAAAACTTGCAATTTCGGTGTCCATTCTTTTTCTGAGTTTAGTTGATCTAACCATTCTGATGATTCGTTTTTACTTGCACTGCAGCTTGCAAAGATCTCCACCAGTTGGTTGATCAAGTCTTTCCCGTTTGCGTCATCAAAGTCCTTGACGTCCTTTCCCGTGAACTTTTCCAAAACATTTTGAATTTCTACGTCTTCACTGGCGTCTTGTAAGAGCGCATTTAGTGCGGCAATGAGTTCCCGATTTCTCTTGCCATTAGTTTGATCTTTACCAACGTCATCCAGACACCTGGAAAAGACTTTTTCAACGCAAGACGCTATGAATTCCTTGAAATAACTGGCTACAAGAACCGAGAAACGAGGAGTCTTTTTGAAAAGATCCACCTGATTGAGTATCAGTTGTAAATATTGACATCCTGTGTCGCACAGGTTTGTCAACTGGCATGTCGTTTCGTTCAATTTGAGGCCAATATCTTCAAATGAATTGATGGAATTTAATTCTTTCAATAAAATGGGCATTTTGACACTGATGTCGATCGTTTCATCATTGAGGTAATCGACAGTCTTTCGTAAACTGTTTTTCAGCCACATTTCCAGTACGACTTTAACGTATAGTCTCTCGACTAGAGTATTTTCCAAAGATGAAAGATCTCGTACCACTACCGACTTGATGTATTTGACAGCATCTTCGTGGAATTTGGATTTGACTCCCGACTGAATCCAACTTCTGATTTTCTCAATGACGTCATTGCTGTTGTTAAGTGACTTGGATGTTGGGATATTGGAACTCTCAGTTGAATTTTTCTCGTCCATCTTCGTTGGAAACTGTATTAAAACAAAATAGAGAAATTGGGTGTAATTAAATAGTGTCAACATACTCGTAGCCGTTGGCAAATGAACTATGAACCGTCGTTAAACTCGCTGAATGCTTTTTGGTGCATGAAGCCGTACACGAAGTTCAGGTTTCAGCACAAAAGTCAAAGCACAAGTTAAAAAAAATATATATATATTTATAAATAAAAAAAATAAATAAATAAAAACAGTCAGCGTTATCACTAACACAATGAAAATAATTTATGCCCACAAATTTAGACGATGACGTTACCATGGTATACTTGGTATAGGAACATGGTACGCGTACTTCCCAGAGCCAGAGTAATAGAATACTGGTGTAGCCACGGCCATGTTAATTCCCCCTCTCGGATTTTTTCCCAAAAGTTGTTGCCTGTTTCGCGTATCGATTGTGAGAAAATGAGGCAAGATATCGATTTAAGTGTCCCATAACCGTAACTGCCACCTATGAATTGAGTTTTAAGGGTTGTTATTGTTATAACAACCCATATGTTTATACATACATCTTTTCACACTAATGAATTAAGCCACTTTTTGTTTACTTTCTGAAGTACAGACGACGAAAATGAGCGAAAACATAGCGAAAACGTAATACATCACAAGTTCACAACACAGCCGCTGTGGCGCTTTCGTTATGGGACAGAAAGACTTTCAGGCCAAAAAGGCAATGGGAGGGCCCGCCATAAGCGTGGCTACCGCTACACCAGTATTCTATTACTCTGCCAGAGCCGTCGACTGCGAAAATGGGACGACAATTGGAATCGTCAACTATCGGCAACTCTGGCCGGGTGTGTAACTAGAGGGCCTACTTTAACGTAGGCTCTTATGGGAGTAATGGGACTACCCCTTTTCAACTGTTAGATTAAGGTTTAAAATTTTTTTTTCCCATTTGAATCGTGCGTAGAATTAATTTTTATGCAAACTTCATGTTTAGCATTTTAATTTAAAAATGCTTGTATAATTTAAAAAAAAATAAAAATGGTCCAAGAATTTCTGAAATTCTTGAACTTTCCACTACGCGTACTGTACGCGTACTGTACGCGTAGTGTACGCCCTACCATGTTCCTATACCATGACGTTACTAGAAATCTAGAAATTTATTTATTTAACTTTTTTTGCCAGTCAGAATTGACGTGTTCTTTCGTGATGATGGCTTGTCTTTTAAATATTTTTAACAAACAGCAGAATACCGATTTGAAATTGAATTGACTGCAAAGAGTTTTAAAGGAAATATAAATCAGAACTGTAAAAAACAAAACCCTAACAATCAGTAAAAGAGGATAGGGCAGAGCATCCGGTGATAACGAGTTGCATGTACAGACTGTGTCGATGTTGTTGTGTCGATCTCACAGCTTACTTTAAAAATCTAATTAACAAGGCAAAATTCTAAAGTGTTGCTTACCAAGTGAGTGATTTTATTTTTGAAATTGGTATCCAAGTGCACTGAGATTTAAAATGTTGAATTTCAGTACTTAAAAATGGGTTGCGTTAAGCTTTGTGCTCCAACCACTACATGTTTGTTTTGCAATCATGAAAAATGGTTGCGTTCAGACGAAGCTTTTGCTCCCGACTGCCGTTGAAACGTCACTGGCAGATGGCAGTCTGGTTTTTCTAACCTTGAAGCCAAAGTGTGGAGATGTCATAGGAGCTTGAGATCGAGTCGTTGAATCAGCAAGATGTAGGAATTTTAGAAAGGAAGGGTTTTCACCCGTATGCAAATTTTGCTTTTGTCAATGCTTTTAGGGAAAAAATGGAATTAATTTTGTGTTTAGCGATAGCCTTAGGTTACGTGTCAAGTGGTTCTCCGAGGACGCAGTAAAGGAAGGGTTTTAAATAGTGATGTGACGTTAGTGGATTTTCGAAACGTTAGCGTTATCCAATACGTTAACGGAGCTTCATTTTTTGCCGTTAAGTTAACGCGTTAATTTTTTCGTTCCGTTAACGCGAATTTCACGTTATTTTTTACGTTATTTTTTTAAAAATAGTTCATAAAAGTATAAGAAAATGTAAACCACGGTCTTGATTAGTTTTATTGCAGTTCTCAGTTAAGAATATTTAATTTTCAAATTTAATTTGGTGTGGTTTTTTTCTTTTGAGGTGGTTAATAAGATTGGTTGAATTTTTCCCTGTTAGCTCAGTTTTGCAACTCCTACACACACTGATATTTCTTGTTTTGTTAAATACAAAATAGTTGTGAATAGGACTTCTTTTATGCAAACTCGCAGGAACGAATGGGACAAATTGCCATTCTTCGCCTTCTGAAATTTCTGTTTCACTCATTTAGTCATTTCTTACAAAAAAAGAGAACAAAATTACTTGTTTGTACGTCTATCAATTTTTTTAAAACCACGTTTTTCTAATTTGTAGCAGTCTAGCAGACTACACACATGACACAACTCAGCCTTTTTTAAAGCAGAGTAATACAATTTTTTTTGACAACACTGTATTTTTAAGCTTAAAAAATGAAATAACGTCAAAAATAACGTCTACTAATTTTCAAAACGTTAAGTTATTGCGTTAAATTAACGGACCCAAAAAACGTCCGTTAACGTAATTTTCACGTTATCCGTTAAAGTTAACGTCACATCACTAGTTTTAAAGCATTTGAAAAATAAAAATTAAACTCACTTTCTCTTGACTAAGCCAATAAGGACGACGGTTCGGTTAGATAAGCAAAACGAAAGAATCTTTGCCAACTGGTTTGTCAAGTTTTCCCAAAGCCCTTAAGATAATTCGAAACACACACGACTTTCTCGTTTGCCCTTTCGTGTAGGAGGGGAATATTTAATAATCATCTATTTAGGCTGTTGGCTTTTCGTTTGCTCATTACATACTGTAGTCATCGTTGTGCAGAGCGGTTCCGAATTTCTCTAAAAATAAAGATAAAATAATTCGCTAAAAACATTAGGTGGTCCGCTGTCGTAACCCTAAGAGTTTGGGGTGGTACTTGTTATTTTGACGGAAGGGCGGAAGCATGAACCAATGAAGAAAATGATAAATGTTCGAACTTTAGCCATTAGAGCTACTAAATTAATTGAAATATTGGTGTGCAACTGATGATAAACACCTTTCAAATAATGCTATTTCAATTTTTTAAAGTGTTAATTTTAAAAGCAAAGAATACTACAAGTGGGCAATGCCAAGTAGGTCTAATGGAAAATAACAAGTTAAAAGCGACAGCAACTTCAAGTGTTTCAATAATAAAATGTTGGTCATCCATTTTCTTATTGAACTACTGAAAAAAAAAACTTAAATAACTCGAGATGAATTAAGCAAAAGACGAGAAACGAGATCTGGCTCAAAATGCCAGCATACGTGCCAAAAATGACAATTGTTAATTAAAGCGTTCGAATGATTCTCTACAATTCAACACTTGCCACCTTTGTGAAATAAAAAGAAAATGCTCGACAGTTGTAGTTCACGCTAAATGATGCATCACATACATGACGTAAGGACTTATTTCTATATAGGTCGAGAACTTAAAATTCAATATAGCGTACTCTTGCTGAATTTGGATATAGCCTATACATCTCTCTCACTTTGAGATTCACATGAATAGCTGAATAGATTGCTATCGTTACCCCACCGCCGGGGCAAGTTGGCCTTACATTCGACATAGGGCCTACTACAGAGCCGTCTTAGCTTGAAATTTACTCTGAAATAGAACAAAAAGAAATGTAAGAAAAGACAAATTACTTTATTAAAAATAATGTAATTTACCGAGGAAAGACAAAGAAGGGTGGAATAGTATTGCCGTAGCTGGAAACTACACAACAAACCGTAACCTACACCCCTCTCTCTCCTGAAACAATTGATCCTGGCAAATGGATAGAAATTGTATGAATAATTAAGCATATGCAATGAAAGATAGGCTACACAAAAAGCTTACCTATTTGTTTCTGGCCTTTTCGACCTATGAT
This sequence comes from Daphnia magna, assembly GCF_020631705.1. Classification (NCBI taxonomy): domain Eukaryota; kingdom Metazoa; phylum Arthropoda; class Branchiopoda; order Diplostraca; family Daphniidae; genus Daphnia; species Daphnia magna. The sequence goes on along the minus strand of NW_025533160.1, from coordinate 111,806 downwards.
CTTTTCAGGTGTTGAAACTGTAGTAACACCAACTTCGTCCATGTTCCAGACGCATTCAAGCCCAATTTTTCTCTCACCAACAATCTTTCATAATTGTCAAAGAACAAATCACAATTGTGGATGTTAAATGATGAGGTTCTTGCCGGAAGTAGCCTCAGGTTTTCTTATTGCCAGAGTAGGATGGCGTTTCATGAATGATGCAAACCAGTCTGGTCCAGCTGAAAGTTTTTCAGTCCACAAAGGTGGGATTTTTAGATTTCTCTTTGTGGCAACATTATAAGCCAGCTTTCTAACATCAATTGGGGACAATCCAAAGTAAATATCTGCTGAACGATGAAAATAATCAGCTAGCAGAGCCTCATCTTCCTTGTTGAAAACCTGCACGATAAATGTTAACACACATAAGCTCATATTAACATAAACTATAACAAAACAGTTACCTGGCACGCAGATGAATACCCATGATGGGTTGGAGAAACACTATTAGGCCTGTTTTGTTCTTCTAAACCTGACTTCTTCTTGTTTTCAACAAATCTTGTAAGACTTCTTCTTGGAATGTTAAAAAGAATAGCCACACTATAAACTGATTTTCCCTCGTCCAACACCTTTGCAACTGCTCTGTCAATTACATCAGATGGGACCTTTACTCTGTCAGTTTTTCTAATGTAGTTTCTCATTTTTCTGCAAAAATATAAGAAGAAAATTTGAATAGGCTCACTTTGACAGACGAACTCATGTTGGCCAACTTGCCCCATGGAAAAATGGCCAACCTTCCCCATGGGTCATTTTCATCTAATTATTAAAATAGAATCTAAGGGAATTTAACTACAGAAAAAACAAATAAACCGAAAAATAGCTTGAGGAATAAGCTATCTACGAAACATCACTACACAAATATGTAATTCATACCTTAGAAGAAAAAAGAAAAATAGTCCACGAAAAAAAGTTGGTCGGCAAAACTGAAACACGTTTTTGACGATTAAAACTTTACGAATGAAGTGCGGACGAAAAATTTTTTGGTGGGGGCCATCTATGAATAAAAATACACATTTTGGCTATTCTGAAAAAGTGAAATTTCAAATGGATACAAATAAGAGCCAAACGAGCATCTTACCCCGCAGCCCATTTAACCCCGGTCTCCCCTACTTCTATCTTTTTTCAATGTCAGCATTCATTAAACGGGAAATCAGAATTGGCAAGTCTTCTGTCTCGCTATTATATTGTCCAATTCTTTGCATCAAATAACAAGGTAAGACATAAAGACATAAGTAATAACAGGAAGTTTTATTAATTTTTACCTTTCTTTTTTCTGTTTACTTTTGGGAAATCCTGTCTTGTCTTAGAAAATAAAGAGAACAACGAGAAAATAAACCAGAATTGCTAACAATCGCATTATGATGAAAGCCTATACCAGGTTCCCGTATGGTATGTCGTATCAGTGATTGCAACATCCATCATCGGCGCTTCTTGTCAGCTACCGAGACCGCCATGGTGAGTGTCCGCTATTTTTTGTTTCTTTCATATTGTTGCCACGCATCACCGCTGGTAGTCAAGAACAAAAAAAAATAAAAAATGTGCATTGAACTCATGGAATGATTCTCAAGAAGACTCTGGGAAACAGTTTTGCGCTGTCCTTTAAATAGCAGCGCAGAGCTATTTGACTTCGTAAAATTTACAACGCGTCTATGTTCAGCGAGCGAAACTGACCCGCATGGTGCCCTTTATAACATCCCAACCTCTAACATAGTCTAACTTCTCGCTCTCGCAAAACACCTAATCAGACGTATCTTTAATTTTTCCTGAATCTCTTCCAACCAACATACTATAATTCCAACTCCACATAAAATGTCTTTAAAACTACAACGGTATGCAAACAGAAACCCGACCTCAGAACGCTATTGCATCGCCCTTCCCCCAAACTATCGCAGTGCCATTCCCCTAAATTTTACTTTCTTTCCTAAATTGATTGACACACCGAACCTGTATATTTCCTGTTCACACGTTGAAACTCCAATGTAAAAGCTGTCCTTGTAAACTAGTTTTCTTTCTCTCTTTCTTTATGTAATGTAAACTTGTGATTACATTAGAGCAAAGGCAACACTCAAGTTTGAGTAAAAGCCTAATAATAATAATAAAAAAAAAAAAATGCTTTGCCAGAAAGTCAATTCTACCATGGATTACCATTGACAAACTATTACCCTTTTCCCTATCCATATACGTTCACGTTGAACCCAAGTTAATACTGGATGATGAACCCGACGATAGGATCGATGTCACCAATTTTGGACCTACCGTGCCATCCCACTTGATAGATCAGAATATCAGCGAAAAAGAAGCAAAGAAGCAATTACAGTTTTGAAATAAATTTACGCTCAAAGCGGCGGGAATGGAATTGTTCTGCCCAGCATAGTGCCGGCATCTCACGGCTTCGTTGTGCTCAAAGCCAATGCTCTAATCTATTTTTTAAATAGCTTTTCATTGGCTACGACCATCAAAACAAAAACGAAACTTTTTGTTTATCCAACGCTCGGTTAAAATGTTTCTCTTGTGCAACCGAATTCATTCTCAACTTTTCAAACACATTTTATAGATACAGCTTGTCTTGTCTACATACTCAGATTCCACTTACGATTGATTTATTTTTAACCTTAATAACCACAAGCGTGTGACTTTCTTGGGAATAACAATTGGTCCCCAAAAATATAATTTTTTCTTTTATCTATTATTAAACGAATGAATAGACTGATGACGGTTGTCGCGCTCTTTTCGACGCTTTCGACAAGGACCGCTCCGTCTCTGTTTGCATCAATAAATTTCTTAAAGCCATTCCGGTTCTCTGATTATATACCACTTTTTTCTTTTGCCAGTTTCTTTCAATACGTTTTAAAAAAAATTGTCTTTGTCTTTATTCTCCAGCCTCCCATGTCGGATGGACGCAAAAGGGTTATTGCCGATGCGTTTAAAAAATTAGATCGAACTGGGGATGGTATTGTCACTCTGGAAGACTTAATAAACGGTGTCTATAATGTAAAACACAATCCCAGATATTTAACGTCAGTTTTGAACAAAATCTGTTTGCTGTCATATCTTTTAATTAAATTAAATTCTTTTTCTCGTTTCTACAACACAGTGGAGAGGAAACAGAAGAGCAAATTCTCAAGAAGTTCCTGGCTAATTTTGAGTCAAACGGTTCTATTGATGGAATGGTAAATCGTTGATTTATCTATCACGCGTTTATTATGCAATCGGCTAAATTCTTATTTCACAAAATAGGTGACATACGATGAATTTCTAGATTATTACGCCGGAGTCAGTTCCTCAATCGATCATGATGCATATTTTGACTTGATGATGAGGCAGGCATGGAAAATGTAATGTTTTCGTATACCGCTGGAATTCCCGCATCTTATCGAAGAATCAGCAAGGAATTCGATAAGAAAGGATCTTAATGGCTGCGGATGACTTATCCCATTTTTTGCGTCCGCCAGCTTTTTCATCGTATCCTTTTCCTTCTCCAAGTTTTTTGTCTTATTTGCAAATTGTCTCTTTTTTGTTTGTTTTTGACATCACAGATGCAGTACGCACATTTAGTTTTACGTTTTATTTTGTTCTGACTTCATCTTCCTTTTGACCCTTGCCCTGGATTTACCACTGCCTATTTTTCCTAATTGCCTGTTGTCCCGACGTTACGAGCTAAATCGAACAAAGTTGGCATTTCATCCGTCACTTGGTATACTAACGTGCACGATAAAAAAAAAATCAACCGTATTCGGAATGAAAAATGTAATACCGCATACATTCTTGGACAACTATCTTATGCTAACTAAAACAAGTGGAATTTGAATATCGCTTCGTTATTACTATAATCTAAACAAATAAACTATCCACAGGGAACTTTTATGTTTCACTTACTACAGCACTACTTACCTACATAATAAATAGTATTTAGTTTATCAACAAAAATATTTTAAAGGTAAAGAGGATTAACGATTGAGATTACCTGGCAGCTAACACCGCCCAACAAATTCCGCTGTTGAAATTGTTTGTCCCCGGCCCATCGACAAATGGATTTGAAAAAATTTTGTTAATCATGTCACAAATAGACAAAAAATTACAAATTAACATAAACTATCAATTTTAAATTTAAGGTGAAGCGTTTTCTTTTACCCTTTCAGACTTCAAACGGAAGAACCGTAAGCCTTTGCCAATCTCGTTTGCGTCATCGTCAGTTCTGTGCCATGGAGTAAAAAAATTGAACTAAAATTTCTATGTATTCAACTCGATGGAGCATAATGAAATAACTCACTACGTGGTATATAAAAAGTAAAACAAATGAAGAAAAGAAAAGGAAAGTAGTTAACAAAAATCAGTTCAGTGTCCAAACAGGATTAAATGAAATGTAATATTGATTCCCTTAAAAAAAAAGCTCTATAAGGAATACTCCCCGAATAAATCAAGTGAAAAGCTATAATTGCTGAAAATACCAAAGTGTTTGAAAATATTTTTCGTCCTCTCACAGTGCGCAATTAGACAATTAAAAATTTTTTTGAATATTTAACTTCGGTTAAGTAAACTGCAAAAAGTGGTGAATATTTCCGAATTAATTTTGTCTAAATTAGAGACTTGGTTAGAGGCGACTTGATGAATTTGTTTCCTCAAAGAGTCCAGAATCTTGTCCACCTGTCTTTCCAGCTCAGCCTCTATGTCAGCCAGCATCCTTTCCTGAAAACGCTTAAATGCTTCTTCAACGCCGATGTCTTCCTCTCTTGCAACTTCGGGCTTGTCATAATTCTTCAGGTCTGATAGAAATTCGCTAATGCAGGTGTTAGTAATGCGTATCAATCTGATTCGCACCTCGTAGTCATGGAAAATCGGTTCCATCTCGCGGATCCCTTCATCAGCTATTTCTTGTGTCAATGGAATTTCTCCCGTTTGTTGAAGGACCATATGAATCTCGTCCAGTTTTGAAGTCATGGCAGTGGTGATTTCACTGACCCACTTGTGTCCTTCTGTAGCCCAATCAGAAATAAATTTATTCATCTTCTCTCTAACGAAATGCTGGGATGTTTCGAGTCCGTGAAGATTGTTGAATTTGGCCAGTCTTTTTTGGATTTCGTTCAAGTTTTTATCGAGGCATTTCTTTGTTTTTCCATGTACAAAGATGCCAAAATCTTGTAAAAGATCATGGAGTTGGCTGTGGAAGTAAAACTCGGTTTTAAGTTTCTTCAATCCAATCCGCTCTAGAGTTCCGCCTGATGGAACTTTACTATCTCTGTCTGTTTGACTTCTGCCTTGTCGTTTCCACCTTTCCTCGCCGACGGCCAATTGAATTGCCTCTCTGAAATCAGCGTTTTCAGTTGAACTGTACAATTTGAAAATTGTTTTGATCATGTCCATGGGTTCTGCTTTTCCTATGGCACTCATTAGCCTTTGACGAGTGTAATCGGCCCACGAGAAGTTGCTGCGCGTCAGGATGGCCGTTATGGCGTACAAAATGTCTGATGCTCCTCCCATGAACAATACATTCTTGCTCAGTCCAAAAGATAGTAGGTTTGCGTGAATCAAGAAAACTCCAACACCAATCGAAGCGATACCAACAGCACCGGTCCCAATTGCACTCAGGTATGTTTTCCATGACATTTCTCGATCCTTAATGTCAATGACGTGATTGAACCCTACGAGATCGAAACTATGAAGTTCCGTAGAAATGTTCTCGGTGTTTGGAATCTTTCGAATATCCATTTCGATAAAGTCAAGATAAACGTCATATTTTTTCATCTTGGGAGCATAAACAGCTTGGCGACTTTTCAGAAACCTGCGAACACATTCACGCTCGTCTTCGTCTTCAAGTGCATCAGTTTTCTCCTCGATGAGTTTTGTATTTTCCGTCACTCGAGCACCAGATATGACGTGGGCAGCCATCAAATCGCCAAGCATATCTCGATAGGGTTTCAATGGTAGCAAATTTATTGCTTTCAAGCAGTTGGGATCTTGTGCAGCCCTTAGCCATTGACGTTTAACTATTTCAGCGACGAAAATTCTACCAATGACACGCATGACAGGTTCCTCGTAAGCAGGACACTCGGGATAGCTGAATTTTTGGAAGTTGGACGACAATTTGCCATTTAAATCAATGATTTGCTGATCAACTAGCGCATTCCAAACGCCATCCTGCTCGTCACCAAAAATGTTGACTCGTTCCAAATCATGCTTCCCCAACGGGTCAGAAAATTTCAAACTGACACTTTCAAGTTTGTCGAGGTTAAGCTGTGCAATTTGATTGGATTCAAATTCCTCCTTGCGGCTTCGATACTCTTCTTTGCCAAGTCGTTCGATAACGTAACGTTTTCTGAACATGATTTTATTCTGCTCCGATAAGTCACTCATGCTGTCGTAAATTGGGTTGTACAGCACGTTTAGACAGTTGTGCTCGCGATCGAAAGAATTCAATCCAAACTGAAAGTCTTCAATTTTGAAATTGATCCGTTTATCTCGATCGAGTTTTTGGCTGTTCGGTTTACTTGGTTCGACATCGCATTCGGATTCCAACATGATGACGCATTTCATTTGAGAGCACAATCCACCTTTCACCGCTTCTAGTGCACGTGCCTTCTTCAGTTTCTCCCAAAACGCCTTTCTTGTGCACGGGATCAGATTTTTTTCTTTGAGTTTTTTCTCGATCTGCTCCTCAATTAAGTTCTCCCCAAAGACGGACTTTAAATTTTCTAACAAATTCTTGATTCCGTATTCGTCGGCTACTTCCTGAATGATGTCGTTCAAATTAGGGACTGTATGAATGTCGTTGAGCTGACAGGTGATGCACTCTTCTTTGACCAGCGATTGAAAGAGTTTGTCCGCTTTTTCGGGATCAATTTTGTGGCATTTAGGTTCATCATTCCTTTTTTCTGAAAACGCGGGAAATGGGAAGCATTTTGTTTCTGTATAGATGTTAGAATTTTTTTCATTTTCATTTTGACGACTCCAAGTTTTTCGGGGGGATCTCGCCCAGCTTCCTTGAGATTAGAGGCTGAGCAATAATGACTGCCAAGTAAAGCCCGGACGGAACCGATGAAATATTCGAGGATCTTCACCATATTGTTTTTTTGCTGTTTATAGGCGTCGACGACGCAGAACGACGGGGTTTGCTCAGGCGCTGCACGGGGAACTTTGCGATAAAAGGACAAGTGCCTGTTTATGTGAGTGTTCAAAATAGTTTCACACGTTTGCACAATTTGAATGACTTTGTCTTTGTTATCCTCAAAATCCTCTTCAAACAAAATGAAAGCAAGGTAGTAATGAGCAGCTGGATACAAAGAACTATCCTTTGAAGCGATGACTCGATTCAGAATTTCACCTGCTTTCGACAGAGATTTTTTCTTTTTTTCTTTGTCGATTTGCGTAATCAGAGATTTTTTCTTTTTTTTTGTGTCGATTTGCGTAATCATATGTTTGGCCATGGCGACGGAGCGAACTGGCGTCATCCAACTAGTGTCCTTCATCTCACCGATGTCTGGCAACTTAAATTCAGCACGGAAAATTTCAAATTCACCCATAGAGAGCTGATCACGATAATCCTCCAATTGGTCAAGCCAAAAAGAAAAATCATCCAGCACATTCTCGCAGATTGTTTTAATTTCCTGACCATCACGTCTTTGGTTTTTCAGTTCTTGCTTCAGTTTGGTATATTTTTTCGACCAATCATCAAAAATTTGTTGTTCCTGGTACATTGTCTCGAAATCTTTTTGCAAACGGGATATTCGTTGTTTTTCTCTCCATTGACGCTCCTCCTTCATGCTGAACCATTTTTCTGCACCCCATTCCTTTTCTGATTCTTCGTACAAGATGAAGACTCCACTTCCAGGTGCTCCATTTCTAGCAGAACGTCCCATCGCCTGCTCTTTAATTCGCTCATTTTTCGGCAGGAAAGTTAGACAAATGTGCAAACCTCCGTTTTCTCTCAACTTCTCGCTTATTTTGATATCGGTGCCTCTGCCCGCTAAGTTAGTGGCGACGATCACTTGACCAATTTTAAGTGATTTACCTTCGAAAGCAAACTTTTCATAATCACGTGTGTAGCAATGGATGTGGTTATCATTGCGTTCTGATCCTAATGCATTTGTAAGGTCTTGGTGAATAACTTTCACATCTTTGATTGATTGACAGAAGATGACAAGAGAACGAGCTTTAGCTTGATCTTTAGGTTGAATAATCTGTCGTGCTTCTTTGACGATGGCATCGAGCCAGTCGTCCTTTGATTTAAAGACTTGCGTTGGTTTCAAGTAGAAACATCTTTGAAAAGCTGTTGGGATGACAAACTGAAGATTTTCATAGTTTCTTTGCATGAACTGTGATTCTGTTACGGATCCCAGCGTACCCGAAACACCTGCCGCCTTTTCATAAGTCTTGATGTATCTTGCATTAGAAATGAAATAGGCTTTTATACTTTGTGGCGTCAATTTACATCCTTCCTTTAGCTGAATAAATTGATGCAGTGCTCCATCCCACTGCGACGAAGTCTGATCCACCCCAGTTTCCTGGTCGATGATAATCACTTGAGGATTGAGATCCGGACTAGTGTCTGTTCGGTCTTGATCGACGACGTAGTCCTCGTCTCGTCTGAGTTCCAGTGCCTGCATGGCATTGTCCAGCCAATTGTGGAGATGACGATCGACAAAGGACATCAAATGCTCAGGTATTCGAATACTCCGCTCACGTTTTGCCACGTTACGGAGATAAAAGATAATTTTGGGATCCAAAAGTTGTTTGAATCTGATGTTTTCAATCTTGTCTTCCATCAACAGTCGTCCTTGTGGGTCGATTACTTTTGTTTCAATTAAGTGATCCCAGAGCGCATTCTTTTCCGATGGTTGGTCCTTCAATGGGTTGTGAATCGATTCTAAATCGCCTTTAGTTATAGCACCGTAAAGGTCGTACAGAACGGCTGATTTGACGGATTCCCTTATGTTTAATTTATCCGATCCGAAGGAAGGGCTGCGTATCTTTTCCCAAATAAAAACGTAAAGAGATTCGAGCATCTCCATGCCAGGGATGTCGTGCGATAGGTATAGCGTATTGTTACCGCGATCGAGCAACATGCAATCGACTTCATCAATAATGACAAAGTCCATGGTGCGGTCACCGCGGATGTTGTGATCGTAGAATTTATCCAGCAAATAATCTCGCTGGAAATTTGCCAATTGTCCATAAACGACTGCTGCATTGTAGGCTTGTGTTCGTTCGTCGACCGATTGGCTGCAATTGTTTGCTACACTGACATTGAAATATTCGTAAAGATTCCGCAGTCCACCATCGGTTACCAACAGCATGGAATCACGGTGAGCCAGCACGTCATTACTTGTAATAACGTCTACGTTCTTACTCTTGTTTTCTTGGTTTCGACCAAGGGCAAACGCAATTGCGACACCCGCGACGATAAGCGATTTACCTTCACCAGTTGATACTTGTGTTAACGTAGTTTTTTCTTTGGATGTCAGCAATGTAAGGATCGCCACTCTCTGGGTGTCACGTAGTTGAAATATTTGTTTGTCTCCTTCCTTCGTGCACGTTTTCTGTACGGCGTAATCAAAGACGTAGAGAAAATCGAAAAAAGAAGTATCGTTTAAACCTTTCGTTTGCCATTTGCTGATCAATTTCTTTATTCTTTCTTCATCCGGTTTGTCGTCAAATGGCTTTTGTTTAGATTTCTCCACCTTTTCTTTCATGCCACGCAACATCTTTGTGTATGCTACGCTCTGTCGAACTTCCAGCTTAGGTTTATCCTCTGTCATCGTCTTTATGATATCGTCAATGTTTCTTTCGACACGTTTTTGGATAGGAGTATTTAGCAAAGTTTTCAAGTTCGGATCGTTTTCGAATTCGAGTTCCAGTAACTTGTAAACGGCTTCAGGATTACTCGAATCGCTGATGGCTTTCTTTTCCAACACTTTGCTTCTTAAATGGTAATACCAATCGCTGAGAGGCAGTTGTTGAAGCTCCGGCCATTGTTGTCTTGTAATTCCATCACTTTGTCCGCAGTCTTTCGCTATCGTTTTTAAAAGCCGCAACAAATTCTGGGGTTGTAACGCGGCACAGCTGTCGGATGTGACAACCCGATCTCGTAAAACAGGCAAGAGAGATGGCATTCCCTCGGCTATTTTATCCAACTCTTTTTGTATACTACCGATTTCATTGGACTCCTCAGTTAATCGGTCGTATATTTCAAGTATTACAAAATTGCGTATCCATTGGTTGGGCGAGTTGTTTTTGATGATGTTCAAGTAGAAGATGGGACTAAAATTTCGGCTATTGAGGTCTTCTATCCATTTCCATATATATATATTCATTTCCAACATCGATTTCAAATTCGAATTTTCCCCATTTTTGTCATCTTCCTGGGAGCATTCATTTTGATGCGAGTGAAAGCGTTTCAAAAGCAACTGAAACAATTTATCCGGTGTATCACCGTTTTCAGGATTGAGCATCTCCACAGAAGTGATGATCTGTTTCTCAGCCTTCTGTTTTTTAAGGAAATCTAAGAAGATAGGGAAGGAACGTGAAGGATTGGTCATGATGGACTGATATTCAAATAAATCCGTGTCAATTATGATGTTATTCATAATATTTTTGGGCTCGACTCGTTGCCATTCTCCGTTTCCGTGGTGGAGAATATAGTGATGCTTGTACGAGCTATCATTCAATGTTTCCTTATACTTGAATGATGATGATGATTGATCATTGTAAACATTGATAATTCTGCCATGGATTTTTGCAAGCATTTCCACTTCAGCCGATTCCAGTGGATTGGATGGTATCTCAACAAATTTAGCGTATTCTTCAAATATTTCCTCATGTTCTATGTTTAATGTTTGCCAGTTAAATTTTTTTCCCCACAGTTGCTCCGTTTAGACTCGAAGTAAGCAACTTTCACATTATTGGCGACGGGATAATCTAATGCATCAATTTCTTTTACACGCAGTGCAAACTGCTCGATGAAATGAGAGACTTCAGCAGACTTTTCCTTTTTGCGGATAAATGTAGCGAGGCGACGGCGAAACATTTTCACGTCATTGCAAACATACATCCCATTTGAATTTATTTGACCGAAAATGCTGTGTATAGCACTATCGACGCCATCCGTTGTAGGCAACATGCAAAGGAATTTGACGGGGCCATATGATTCTTCTCGGGAATCAACCGGGCGACATCCCGTTGATCGTCGATTGACCAAAAAACGCGAGGTGTCTAAAACGTTGTGTACATCCATTTTTTTTCCCAGATTCCAATTTCTTATTGCGGGTTTAACAAATCTCATTGATCCAATGTTCTCTAGTCCCCGCCCGGATTGCGACATCAGGCCGAACTGATATAATTGAGTTTCTTTGTTTTTCATTTGGTTGACAGTATTGTTTTTCATTTCTTCATCAGATTTTTTTTCTTCCTCAAAATTGCTGTCTAATCTTTCCTGAAGGCGTGCTAACATCTGCTTCCGCTCGTCCACTTGAAAAACGTGCTTCGCAAGACTTTGGCGAACGATGACCTTCTTTTTCGTGGCATTTACTACCGTCGAATGCAGTGGCTGGACTTGGCCGTATGCGGGTAAACTACGGTAAACAATCGACGCATATTGCTCATTGCTTAGTTTTGTGTAGTAATTCTCATGATCGTTTTGCTGCCTTGTAGGTTTCTTAGGGTTGCGTTCCATCCGAAGGCTAACATTATTTTCGAAGCCGATGTAATGACCTGTCAGATTCTCGTTTGCTGATGCCTTGTTAGTGTCGAGGCTGTGGATGAACGCAACGTCACCTACAGGTGTTCCCATTTCGCCATCATAGCCCATTGCCTCGTAGACACCCATTCGCACAGCCCTTGGTCGACGATCGTCCTTACCGACGACTGGAACCCTCGATTCTATTGCAAACGAGTCTTTTCCGGTGATAAATTCAAAAGTGATGGTGCCTCCGTATCCACCTTGTCCGATGTTGCTTCCTGGTGATTAACATTTTTTGTGAGCAACCGATAACAACGTTTGATTTATAAGACAATATATGTTGTATACCTTGGCAGAAGATGAGTGTGTGTCGTTTTGTGTTGGACTGATAGAACGACAAGCTGATCTTACTGCCATCTTTCGCAGTGCCTTCGATGAAAAAAGTACCTCGGTAGTCTGGTTTGATATCTTTGCCATATGTTCGATTTTCAACTGGCAACCGGTCCATTAGGTTCGTTAGAACCATCTTTACTGTATCTTCTGGAGCTATGTCAGTTGTTGGTTCTCCTTTATTGAATGTCGACATGGAAGGGAAAACTTTTTTGAAACATTCTTTGGACCACTTGCGAGGCCTTCCGTCCGATTTGCTTTCCCCATTACTTCCGTTCTGTCCGTCACCTCCTTTGCCTCCATCTGATATAATCTTCCATCGTTCGGCGTCGATTATCTCGTTACAAATTATGTTAACGTTACCACCACTCTTACCCGGTTGACCAGGTTCACCTGTGTAAAATCAAAATTAGGAATAATTTCAAACCCTGTCGCTATTTGAAATATTACCGTTTACGCCAGAGACATCCCAACAGACGGAGAAGTTGTTCGCAACATCACTGGTCGCATTCCTCATGGTAGTTTCTTCTGCATTTTGAATTAAAAGCAATCAAATAAGAGTGAGAATAAACAACAACAACAAATATCTAGTATACCTTTTGCTTGGGCGTTATTTTGCTGGCCTTTCCGGCAAACTTCGTAATCCACAACGATCTTATCCGTAACGATTCCCACGTTCGTTCCGTGCCAGGTTTCGTTCTCTAGGTGGCAATCGACGTGAACGGATGATAGCCCAACAATCTGGATTTCTTGCAGCTCTGGATATTTTTCTTTTAATCGCTTCATTTCTTCGATCATTTTGCTGACAAACACAGAGACGCCTTTGATGAAAATGATTTTTCTTCCATATTCGTCTTTGACTTTGATCGTCGTCTTAGGAAACAGGAATGCCTTGCACGTCTCTTTGACCAAAACTTGCAATTTCGGTGTCCATTCTTTTTCTGAGTTTAGTTGATCTAACCATTCTGATGATTCGTTTTTACTTGCACTGCAGCTTGCAAAGATCTCCACCAGTTGGTTGATCAAGTCTTTCCCGTTTGCGTCATCAAAGTCCTTGACGTCCTTTCCCGTGAACTTTTCCAAAACATTTTGAATTTCTACGTCTTCACTGGCGTCTTGTAAGAGCGCATTTAGTGCGGCAATGAGTTCCCGATTTCTCTTGCCATTAGTTTGATCTTTACCAACGTCATCCAGACACCTGGAAAAGACTTTTTCAACGCAAGACGCTATGAATTCCTTGAAATAACTGGCTACAAGAACCGAGAAACGAGGAGTCTTTTTGAAAAGATCCACCTGATTGAGTATCAGTTGTAAATATTGACATCCTGTGTCGCATAGGTTTGTCAACTGGCATGTCGTTTCGTTCAATTTGAGGCCAATATCTTCAAATGAATTGATGGAATTTAATTCTTTCAATAAAATGGGCATTTTGACACTGATGTCGATCGTTTCATCATTGAGGTAATCGACAGTCTTTCGTAAACTGTTTTTCAGCCACATTTCCAGTACGACTTTAACGTATAGTCTCTCTACTAGAGTATTTTCCAAAGATGAAAGATCTCGTACCACTACCGACTTGATGTATTTGACAGCATCTTCGTGGAATTTGGATTTGACTTCCGACTGAATCCAACTTCTGATTTTCTCAATGACGTCATTGCTGTTGTTAAGTGACTTGGATGTTGGGATATTGGAACTCTCAGTTGAATTTTTCTCGTCCATCTTCGTTGGAAACTGTATTAAAACAAAATAGAGAAATTGGGTGTAATTAAATAGTGTCAACATACTCGTAGCCGTTGGCAAATGAACTATGAACCGTCGTTAAACTCGTTGAATGCTTTTTGGTGCATGAAGCCGTACACGAATTTCATGTTTCAGCACAAAAGTCAAAGCACAAGTTAAAAAAAATTTATATATATTTATAAATAAAAAAAATAAATAAATAAAAACAGTCAGCGTTATCACTAACACAATGAAAATAATTTATGCCCACAAATTTAGACGATGACGTTACCATGGTATACTTGGTATAGGAACATGGTACGCGTACTTCCCAGAGCCAGAGTAATAGAATACTGGTGTAGCCACGGCCATGTTAATTCCCCCTCTCGGATTTTTTCCCAAAAGTTGTTGCCTGTTTCGCGTATCGATTGTGAGAAAATGAGGCAAGATATCGATTTAAGTGTCCCATAACCGTAACTGCCACCTATGAATTGAGTTTTAAGGGTTGTTATTGTTATAACAACCCATATGTTTATACATACATTTTTTCACACTAATGAATTAAGCCACTTTTTGTTTACTTTCTGAAGTACAGACGACGAAAATGAGCGAAAACATAGCGAAAACGTAATACATCACAAGTTCACAACACAGCCGCTGTGGCGCTTTCGTTATGGGACAGAAAGACTTTCAGGCCAAAAAGGCAATGGGAGGGCCCGCCATAAGCGTGGCTACACCAGTATTCTATTACTCTGCCAGAGCCGTCGACTAGGGCTCGGCCCCGCGACGATCGGGTACGATTTTGGCCGAACCGCGCGGTTCCTTTTTTTAAAAAGGCCAAACCGGTGCGGTTCGGTTTATCAATTTTTGGGAACCGATCGCACCGCGGTTTCCGCGGTTTTACCGCGGTTTGTTGAGTCACACCGCGGTTCTTACGGGTCACACCGCGGTTTTAGGAAAACAACAACACCGCGGTTTTAGGAAAAACAACAACACACCGCGGTTTTAGGAAAAACCGCGGTGTGACCCGTAAGAACCGTGGTTTTAGACAGTTTACACAACAAGTTTTGCACAGATTACACAACAGTATAAGTCGTAAATTATGTGAAAAACCAGTTGTATTTTTGCCCACATCATTACAACAATTTTCTTAATCATCATTCGTCAATGTTTTCAATATCGAATTCAGTCAGATTGTGGGAACGTGAATCAATTTCGTTGATCAAACCGGCTTTAGGCCTAAACCATGAGCGCAAGCAGATGAGGGCTTCAACAGTCTCGGAATTAAGGCTCATCCTAGCAATTGCAATACAATCTTTTCCAGTGTTGAACGCCCTCTCACTGCCTGCACTAGTGGCTGGAATGCTTAACATATCTCTAGCCATGTTTGATAATTTAGGCCATCTTTTAGACCTTTGGTCCCAGTAACTTAGTATATCGGTCGGATCACAGTTACTGGACTCGGTCTCCTCATTCACATACTGTTTCAATTCATCTGCTTTGATTCAGTAGTTTTTGTGGATATAATAGCAGCTATGAAAGAATGGTCCGTCTTGGATTTTGAACTTCCGTGTTTGGGTTTGGGATCACTATCAATCGTTGTTTCGCTGTCAGCTGGCAAACTATAGGATTTCAACATAAGATCAATACTAAAAAACACGATTTACGCTCAACGCGATTTGATTGGTTGATTTGAAATTTCCGCCAAATTGTCAAAAAATTTCAAAATGGCGGCGGTTCGCACCGGTTTGACGAATTCCAAACCGAGAACCGCACCGAAGTAAAAAACGGCTAAACCGAACCGACGGTTTGGTGATTTTTGGCCGGCAAACCGCGGTTCGCCCCGATCGAAAACGATCGGGGCCGAGCCCTACCGTCGACTGCGAAAATGGGACGACAATTGGAATCGTCAACTATCGGCAACTCTGGCCGGGTGTGTAACTAGAGGGCCTACTTTAATTTAGGCTCTTATGGGAGTAATGGGACTACCCCTTTTCAACTGTTAGATTAAGGTTTAAAAATTTTTTTTCCCATTTGAATCGTGCGTAGAATTAATTTTTATGCAAACTTCATATTTAGCATTTTAATTTAAAAATGCTTGTATAATTTAAAAAAAATAAAAATGGTCCAAGAATTTCTGAAATTCTTGAACTTTCCACTACGCGTACTGTACGCGTAGTGTACGCCCTACCATGTTCCTATACCATGACGTTACTAGAAATCTAGAAATTTATTTATTTAACTTTTTTTGCCAGTCAGAATTGACGTGTTCTTTCGTGATGATGGCTTGTCTTTTAAATATTTTTAACAAACAGCAGAATACCGATTTGAAATTGAATTGACTGCAAAGAGTTTTAAAAGAAATATAAATCAGAACTGTAAAAAACAAAACCCTAACAATCAGTAAAAGAGGATAGGGCAGAGCATCCGGTGATAACGAGTTGCATGTACAGACTGTGTCGATGTTGTTGTGTCGATCTCACAGCTTACTTTAAAAATCTAATTAACAAGGCAAAATTCTAAAGTGTTGCTTACCAAGTGAGTGATTTTATTTTTGAAATTGGTATCCAAGTGCACTGAGATTTAAAATGTTGAATTTCAGTACTTAAAAATGGGTTGCGTTAAGCTTTGTGCTCCAACCACTACATGTTTGTTTTGCAATCATGAAAAATGGTTGCGTTCAGACGAAGCTTTTGCTCCCGACTGCCGTTGAAACGTCACTGGCAGATGGCAGTCTGGTTTTTCTAACCTTGAAGCCAAAGTGTGGAGATGTCATAGGAGCTTGAGATCGAGTCGTTGAATCAGCAAGATGTAGGAATTTTAGAAAGGAAGGGTTTTCACCCGTATGCAAATTTTGCTTTTGTCAATGCTTTTAGGGAAAAAATGGAATTAATTTTGTGTTTAGCGATAGCCTTAGGTTACGTGTCAAGTGGTTCTCCGAGGACGCAGTAAAGGAAGGGTTTTAAATAGTGATGTGACGTTAGTGGATTTTCGAAACGTTAGCGTTATCCAATACGTTAACGGAGCTTCATTTTTTGCCGTTAAGTTAACGCGTTAATTTTTTCGTTCCGTTAACGCGAATTTCACGTTATTTTTTACGTTATTTTTTTAAAAATAGTTCATAAAAGTATAAGAAAATGTAAACCACGGTCTTGATTAGTTTTATTGCAGTTCTCAGTTAAGAATATTTAATTTTCAAATTTAATTTGGTGTGGTTTTTTTTCTTTTGAGGTGGTTAATAAGATTGGTTGAATTTTTCCCTGTTAGCTCAGTTTTGCAACTCCTACACACACTGATATTTCTTGTTTTGTTAAATACAAAATAGTTGTGAATAGGACTTCTTTTATGCAAACTCGCAGGAACGAATGGGACAAATTGCCATTCTTCGCCTTCTGAAATTTCTGTTTCACTCATTTAGTCATTTCTTACAAAAAAAGAGAACAAAATTACTTGTTTGTACGTCTATCAATTTTTTTAAAACCACGTTTTTCTAATTTGTAGCAGTCTAGCAGACTACACAAATGACACAACTCAGCCTTTTTTAAAGCAGAGTAATACAATTTTTTTTGACAACACTGTATTTTTAAGCTTAAAAAAATGAAATAACGTCAAAAATAACGTCTACTAATTTTCAAAACGTTAAGTTATTGCGTTAAATTAACGGACCCAAAAAACGTCCGTTAACGTAATTTTCACGTTATCCGTTAAAGATAACGTCACATCACTAGTTTTAAAGCATTTGAAAAATAAAAATTAAACTCACTTTCTCTTGACTAAGCCAATAAGGACGACGGTTCGGTTAGATAAGCAAAACGAAAGAATCTTTGCCAACTGGTTTGTCAAGTTTTCCCAAAGCCCTTAAGATAATTCGAAACACACACGACTTTCTCGTGTGCCCTTTGGTGTAGGAGGGGAATATTTAATAATCATCTATTTAGGCTGTTGGCTTTTCGTTTGCTCATTACATACTGTAGTCATCGTTGTGCAGAGCGGTTCCGAATTTCTCTAAAAAATAAAGATAAAATAATTCGCTAAAAACATTAGGTGGTCCGCTGTCGTAACCCTAAGAGTTTGGGGTGGTACTTGTTATTTTGACGGAAGGGCGGAAGCATGAACCAATGAAGAAAATGATAAATGTTCGAACTTTAGCCATTAGAGCTACTAAATTAATTGAAATATTGGTGTGCAACTGATGATAAACACCTTTCAAATAATGTTATTTCAATTTTTTAAAGTGTTAATTTTAAAAGCAAAGAATACTACAAGTGGGCAATGCCAAGTAGGTCTAATGGAAAATAACAAGTTAAAAGCGACAGCAACTTCAAGTGTTTCAATAATAAAATGTTGGTCATCCATTTTCTTATTGAACTACTGAAAAAAAAAACTTAAATAACTCGAGATGAATTAAGCAAAAGACGAGAAACGAGATCTGGCTCAAAATGCCAGCATACGTGCCAAAAATGACAATTGTTAATTAAAGTGTTCGAATGATTCTCTACAATTCACCACTTGCCACCTTTGTGAAATAAAAAGAAAATGCTCGACAGTTGTAGTTCACGCTAAATGATGCATCACATACATGACGTAAGGACTTATTTCTATATAGGTCGAGAACTTAAAATTCAATATAGCGTACTCTTGCTGAATTTGGATATAGCCTATACATCTCTCTCACTTTGAGATTCACATGAATAGCTGAATAGATTGCTATCGTTACCCCACCGCCGGGGCAAGTTGGCCTTACATTCGACATAGGGCCTACTACAGAGCCGTCTTAGCTTGAAATTTACTCTGAAATAGAACAAAAAGAAATGTAAGAAAAGACAAATTACTTTATTAAAAATAATGTAATTTACCGAGGAAAGACAAAGAAGGGTGGAATAGTATTGCCGTAGCTGGAAACTACACAACAAACCGTAACCTACACCCCTCTCTCTCCTGAAACAATTGATCCTGGCAAATGGATAGAAATTGTATGAATAATTAAGCATATGCAATGAAAGATAGGCTACACAAAAAGCTTACCTATTTGTTTCTGGCCTTTTCGACCTATGATCTTTTCAGGTGTTGAAACTGTAGTAACACCAACTTCGTCCATGTTCCAGACGCATTCAAGCCCAATTTTTTCTCTCACCAACAATCTTTCATAATTGTCAAAGAACAAATCACAATTGTGGATGTTAAATGATGAGGTTCTTGCCAGGGAAGTAGCCTCAGGTTTTCTTATTGCCAGAGTAGGATGGCGTTTCATGAATGATGCAAACCAGTCTGGTCCAGCTGAAAGTTTTTCAGTCCACAAAGGTGGGATTTTTAGATTTCTCTTTGTGGCAACATTATAAGCCAGCTTTCTAACATCAATTGGGGACAATCCAAAGTAAATATCTGCTGAACGATGAAAATAATCAGCTAGCAGAGCCTCATCTTCCTTGTTGAAAACCTGCACGATAAATGTTAACACACATAAGCTCATATTAACATAAACTATAACAAAACAGTTACCTGGCACGCAGATGAATACCCATGATGGGTTGGAGAAACACTATTAGGCCTGTTTTGTTCTTCTAAACCTGACTTCTTCTTGTTTTCAACAAATCTTGTAAGACTTCTTCTTGGAATGTTAAAAAGAATAGCCACACTATAAACTGATTTTCCCTCGTCCAACACCTTTGCAACTGCTCTGTCAATTACATCAGATGGGACCTTTACTCTGTCAGTTTTTCTAATGTAGTTTCTCATTTTTCTGCAAAAATATAAGAAGAAAATTTGAATAGGCTCACTTTGACAGACGAACTCATGTTGGCCAACTTGCCCCATGGAAAAATGGCCAACCTTCCCCATGGGTCATTTTCATCTAATTATTAAAATAGAATCTAAGGGAATTTAACTACAGAAAAAACAAATAAACCGAAAAATAGCTTGAGGAATAAGCTATCTACGAAACATCACTACACAAATATGTAATTCATACCTTAGAAGAAAAAAGAAAAATAGTCCACGAAAAAAAAGTTGGTCGGCAAAACTGAAACACGTTTTTGACGATTAAAACTTTACGAATGAAGTGCGGACGAAAAATTTTTTGGTGGGGGCCATCTATGAATAAAAATACACATTTTGGCTATTCTGAAAAAAGTGAAATTTCAAATGGATACAAATAAGAGCCAAACGAGCATCTTACCCCGCAGCCCATTTAACCCCGGTCTCCCCTACTTCTATCTTTTTTCAATGTCAGCATTCATTAAACGGGAAATCAGAATTGGCAAGTCTTCTGTCTCGCTATTATATTGTCCAATTCTTTGCATCAAATAACAAGGTAAGACATAAAGACATAAGTAATAACAGGAAGTTTTATTAATTTTTACCTTTCTTTTTTTCTGTTTACTTTTGGGAAATCCTGTCTTGTCTTAGAAAATAAAGAGAACAACGAGAAAATAAACCAGAATTGCTAACAATCGCATTATGATGAAAGCCTATACCAGGTTCCCGTATGGTATGTCGTATCAGTGATTGCAACATCCATCATCGGCGCTTCTTGTCAGCTACCGAGACCGCCATGGTGAGTGTCCGCTATTTTTTGTTTCTTTCATATTGTTGCCACGCATCACCGCTGGTAGTCAAGAACAAAAAAAAAAATAAAAAATGTGCATTGAACTCATGGAATGATTCTCAAGAAGACTCTGGGAAACAGTTTTGCGCTGTCCTTTAAATAGCAGCGCAGAGCTATTTGACTTCGTAAAATTTACAACGCGTCTATGTTCAGCGAGCGAAACTGACCCGCATGGTGCCCTTTATAACATCCCAACCTCTAACATAGTCTAACTTCTCGCTCTCGCAAAACACCTAATCAGACGTATCTTTAATTTTTCCTGAATCTCTTCCAACCAACATACTATAATTCCAACTCCACATAAAATGTCTTTAAAACTACAACGGTATGCAAACAGAAACCCGACCTCAGAACGCTATTGCATCGCCCTTCCCCCAAACTATCGCAGTGCCATTCCCCTAAATTTTACTTTCTTTCCTAAATTGATTGACACACCGAACCTGTATATTTCCTGTTCACACGTTGAAACTCCAATGTAAAAGCTGTCCTTGTAAACTAGTTTTCTTTCTCTCTTTCTTTATGTAATGTAAACTTGTGATTACATTAGAGCAAAGGCAACACTCAAGTTTGAGTAAAAGCCTAATAATAATAAAAAAAAAAAAATGCTTTGCCAGAAAGTCAATTCTACCATGGATTACCATTGACAAACTATTACCCTTTTCCCTATCCATATACGTTCACGTTGAACCCAAGTTAATACTGAATGATGAACCCGACGATAGGATCGATGTCACCAATTTTGGACCTACCGTGCCATCCCACTTGATAGATCAGAATATCAGCGAAAAAGAAGCAAAGAAGCAATTACAGTTTTGAAATAAATTTACGCTCAAAGCGGCGGGAATGGAATTGTTCTGCCCAGCATAGTGCCGGCATCTCGCGGCTTCGTTGTGCTCAAAGCCAATGCTCTAATAAATTCTTTAAATAGCTTTTCATTGGCTACGACCATCAAAACAAAAATGAAACTTTTTGTTTATCCAACGCTCGGTTGAAATGTATCTCTTGTAACCGAATTCATTCTCAACTTTTCAAACACATTTTAGATACAGCTTGTCTTGTCTACATACTCAGATTCCACTTACGATTGATTTATTTTTAACCTTAATAACCACAAGCGTGTGACTTTCTTGGGAATAACAATTGGACCCCAAAAATTTAATTTTTTCTTTCATCTATTATTAAACGAATGAATAGACTGATGACGGTTGTCGCGCTCTTTTCGACGCTTTCGACAAGGACCGCTCCGTCTCTGTTTGCATCAATAAATTTCTTAAAGCCATTCCGGTTCTCTGATTATATACCACTTTTTTCTTTTGCCAGTTTCTTTCAATACGTTTTAAAAAAAATTGTCTTTGTCTTTATTCTCCAGCCTCCCATGTCGGATGGACGCAAAAGGGTTATTGCCGATGCGTTTAAAAAATTAGATCGAACTGGGGATGGTATTGTCACTCTGGAAGACTTAATAAACGGTGTCTATAATGTAAAACACAATCCCAGATATTTAACGTCAGTTTTGAACAAAATCTGTTTGCTGTCATATCTTGTAATTAAATTAAATTCTTTTTCTCGTTTCTACAACACAGTGGAGAGGAAACAGAAGAGCAAATTCTCAAGAAGTTCCTGGCTAATTTTGAGTCAAACGGTTCTATTGATGGAATGGTAAATCGTTGATTTATCTATCACGCGTTTATTATGCAATCGGCTAAATTCTTATTTCACAAAATAGGTGACATACGATGAATTTCTAGATTATTACGCCGGAGTCAGTTCCTCAATCGATCATGATGCATATTTTGACTTGATGATGAGGCAGGCATGGAAAATGTAATGTTTTCGTAATATGCTGGTATTCCCGCATCTTATCGAAGAATCAGCAAGGAATTCGATAAGAAAGGATCTTAATGGCTGCGGATGACTTATCCCATTTTTTGCGTCCGCCAGCTTTTTCATCGTATCTTTTTCCTTCTCCAAGTTTTTTGTCTTATTTGCAAATTATCTCTTTTTTGTTTGTTTTTGACATCACAGATGCAGTACGCACACTTAGTTTTACGTTTTATTTTGTTCTGACTTCATCTTCCTTTTGACCCTTGCCCTGGATTTACCACTGCCTATTTTTTCTAATTGCCTGTTGTCCCGACGTTACGAGCTAAATCGAACAAAGTTGGCATTTCATCGGTCACTTGGTATACTAACGTGCACGATAAAAAAAAATCAACCGTATTCGGAATGAAAAAATGTAATACCGCATACATTCTTGGACAACTATCTTATGCTAACTAAAACAAGTGGAATTTGAATATCGCTTCGTTATTACTATAATCTAAACAAATAAACTATCCACAGGGAACTTTTATGTTTCACTTACTACAGCACTACTTACCTACGTAATAAATAGTATTTAGTTTATCAACAAAAATATTTTAAAGGTAAAGAGGATTAACGATTGAGATTACCTGGCAGCTAACACCGCCCAACAAATTCCGCTGTTGAAATTGTTTGTCCCCGGCCCATCGACAAATGGATTTGAAAAAATTTTGTTAATCATGTCACAAATAGACTAAAAATTACAAATTAACATAAACTATCAATTTTAAATTTAAGGTGAAGCGTTTTCTTTTACCCTTTAAGACTTCAAACGGAAGAACCGTAAGCCTTTGCCAATCTCGTTTGCGTCATCATCAGTTCTGTGCCATGGAGTAAAAAAGTTCGAACTAAAATTTCTATGTATTCAACTCGATGGAGCATAATGGAAATAACACCCTACGTGGTATATAAAAATTAAAACAAATGAAGAAAAGAAAAGGAAAGTAGTTAACAAAAATCAGTTCAGTGTCCAAACAGGATTAAATGAAATGTAATATTGATTCCCTTAAAAAAAAAGCTCTATAATGAATACTCCCCGAATAAATCAAGTGAAAAGCTATAATTGCTGAAAATCCCAAATTGTTTGAAAATATTTTTCGTCCTCTCACAGTGCGCAATTAGACAATTCGAAAATTTTTGAACATTCAACTTCGGTTAAGTAAACTGCAAAAAAAAGGTGAATATTTCCGAATTAATTTTGGCTAAATTAGAGACTTTCTTAGAGGCGACTCGATGAATTTTTTTCCTCAAAGAGTCCAGAATCTTGTCCACCTGTCTTTCCAGCTCAGCCTCTATGTCAGCCAGCATCCTTTCCTGAAAACGCTTAAATGCTTCTTCAACGCCGATGTCTTCAACTCTTGCAACTTTGGGCTTGTCATAATTCTTCAGGTCTGATAGAAATTCGCTAATGCAGGTGACAGTCACGCGTATCAATCTGATTCGCACCTCATAGTCATGGAAAATCGGTTTCATTTCGCGGATTCCATTATCAGCTATTTCTTGTGTCAACGGAATTTCTTCCGTTTGTTGAAGGACCATATGAATCTCGTCCAGTTTTGAAGTCATGGCAGTGGTGATTTCTTTGACCCACTTGCGTCCTTCTGTAGCCCAATCAGAAATAAATTTATTCATCTTCTCTCTAACGAAATGCTGGGTTGTTTCGAGTCCGTGAAGATTGTTGAATTGGGTCAGTCTTTTTCGGATTTCGTTCAAGTTTTTGTCGAGGCATTTCTTTATTTTTCCATGTACAAAGATGCCAAAATCTTGTAAAAGATCATGGAGTTGGCTGTGGAAGTAAAACTCGGTTTTGTGTTTCTTCAATTCTGATGAAACTTCACTATCTCTGTCTGTTTGACTTCTGCCTTGTCGTTTCCACCTTTCCTTGCCGACGGCCAATTGAATTGCCTCTCTGAAATCAACCTTTTCAGTTGAGCTGTACAATTTGAAAATTGTTTTGATCATGTCCATGGGTTCTGCTTTTCCTATGGCACTCATTAGCCTTTGACGAGTGTAATCGGCCCACGAGAAGTTGCTGCGCGTCAGGATGGCCGTTATGGCGTACAAAATGTCTGATGCTCCTCCCATGAAGAATACATTCTTGATCAGTCCAAAAGATAGTAGGTTTGCGTGAATCAAGAAAACTCCACCACCAATCGAAGCGATACCAACAGCACCGGTCCCAATTGCACTCAGGTATGTTTTCCATGACATTTCTCGATCCTTAATGTCAATGACGTGATTGAACCCTACGAGATCGAAACTATGAAGTTCCGTAGAAATGTTCTCGGTGTTTGGAATCTTTCGAATATCCATTTCGATAAAGTCAAGATAAACGTCATATTTTTTCATCTTGGGAGCATAAACAGCTTGGCGACTTTTCAGAAACTTGCGAACACATTCACGCTCGTCTTCGTCTTCAAGTGCATCAGTTTTCTCCTCGATGAGTTTTGTATTTTCCGTCACTCGAGCACCAGATATGACGTGGGCAGCCATCAAATCGCCAAGCATATCTCGATAGGGTTTCAATGGTAGCAAATTTATGGCTTTCAAACAATTGGGATCTTTGTCAGTCTTAAGCCTTAGCCATTGACTTTTGACTATTTCAGCCACAAAAGTTCTCCCAATCATACGCATGACAGGTTTCTCATAAGCTGGACATTCTGGATAACTGAATTTTTGGAAGTTGGGCAATAATTTTCCATTTTTTTTAATGATTTTCTTTTTAACTAGCGCATTCCAAACGCCATCCTGCTCGCCACTACAATTTATGTCGATTCGCTCCAAATCATGCTTCCCCAACGGGTCAGAAAATTTCAAACTGACTTTTTTTTCAAGTTTGTTGAGGTTAAGCTGTGCAATTTGATTGGATTCAAATTTCTCCTTGCGGCGTCGATACTCTTCTTCGCCGAGTTGTTTAATAACGTACTGTTTGCTGAACATGATTTTCTTCTGCTTCAATAAGTCATTCGTGCTGTCGTAAATTGGGTTGTACAGCACGTTTAGACAGTTGTGCTTGCGATCGAAAGATTCCAATCCAAACTGAAAGTCTTCAATGTTGATCCGTCTATCTCGATCGAGTTTTTGGCTGTTCGGTTTACTTGGTTCAACATCGCATTCGGATTCCAACATGATGACGCATTTCATTTGAAAGCACAATCCACCTTTCACCGCTTCTAGTGAATCTGCCTCTTTCAACTTCTCCCAAAACGCCTTTCTTGTGCACGGGATCAGATTTTTTTCTTTGAGTTTTTTCTCGATCTGCTCCTCAATTAAGTTCTCCCCAAAGACGGACTCTAAATTTTCTAACAATTTATTGATTCCGTATTCGTCGGCTACTTCCTGAATGATGGCGTTCCGATTAGGGACTGTATGAATGTCGTTGAGCTGACAGGTGATGCACTCTTCTTTGACCAGCGATTGAAAGAGTTTGTCCGCTTTTTCGGGATGAATTTTGTGACGTTTAGGTTCATCATTTAGTTTCCTTTTTTTCTGAAAACGCGGGATATGGGAAGCAATTTTTTTCTTTATGAATGTTTCAGCTTCTTTCATTTTCATTTTTACGACTCCAAGTTTTTCGGGGGGATCTCGCCCAGCTTCCTTGAGATTAGAGGCTGAGCAATAATGACTGCCAAGTAAAGCCCGGACGGAACCGATGAAATATTCGAGGATCTTCACCATATTGTTTTTTTGCTGTTTATAGGCGTCGACGACGCAGAACGACGGGGTTTGCTCAGGCGCTGCATGGGCGACTTTGAGATAAAAGGACAAGTGCATGTTTATGTGATTGTTCAAAATAGTTTCACACGTTTGCAAAATTTGAATGAATGTGTTTTTGTTATCCTTAAAATCCTCTTTAAACAAAATGAAAGCAAGGTAGTAATGAGCAGCTGGATACAAAGAACTATCCTTTGAAGCGATGACTCGATTCAGAATTTCAACTGCCCTCGACTGAGACTGAGATGACTTTTGTACAGCCAGATGTTTGGCCAAGGCGAGAGAACGAACTGGGGTCATCCAACTAGTGTCTGTCGTTTTGAGTTCTGGCAATCCAAGTGCAGCACGAAAATTATTGAGAATATAAATTTTAAAAATATATTCGGGATAGGATAACTTTGGGGCTGACACCTTTACGTAAGTCTGGATATATGTCGAGTCCGCAATGAAACTGGCTTTTAGACTTTGTGACGTCAACTTGCAGCCTTCTTTTAGCTGAATAAACTGATGCAGTGCTCCATCCCATTGCGACGAGATCTGATCGATCCCCGTGTCCTTGTCGATAATAATCACTTGAGGATTGAGATCTGGGCTGGTGTCTGTTCGGTCTTGATCGACGACATAGTCCTCGTCACGTTGGAGTTCCAATGCTTTCATGGCATTATTTATCCAAGTGTCAACATGAAGTTCGACAAATGACATCAAATGCGTAGGTATTTGAATATTCCGTTCACGTTTAGCCACGCTACGAAGATAAAACTGAATCTTGGGATCCATTTGTGGCTTAAATTTGATGTTTTCAATATTGCCTTCTATCAACAAATGTCCCTGTGAGTTGATGACTTTTGTCTCAATTAAGTGGTCCCATAGTGCATTCTTTTCCGATGGCTTGTCTTTCAGGGAATCAGAAATGGACTCCAAATCGTCTTTACTTATAACACCATACAGGTCGTGGAGAACAGCAGATTTAACTAATTCTTGTACTGCTAGCTTATCCGAACCGATTGAAGAGCTGCGCATTTTCTCCCAAATGAAAACGTACAGAGATTCCAGCATCTCCATGCCAGGGATGTCGTGCGATAGGTAGAGCACATTGTTGCCGCGATCGAGCAACATGCAATCGACTTCATCAATAAGAACGAGGTCCATTGTGCGGTCACCGCGGATGTTATAGCCGTAAAAGGTATCCAGTAAATAATCTCGCTGGAAATTTGCCAATTGTCCATAAACGACTTCTGCATTGTAGGCTAGGGTTCGTTCGTCCACCCATTGACTGCAATTGTTTTCTACGCTTACTTTAAAATATTCATAAAGTTCTCGCAGCCCACCATCGGCCACCGACGTCACGGAATCACAGCGAGCCAGCACGTCATTGCTTGTAATAACGTCAATTTTCTTGTTCTTGTTTTCTTCGTTTCGACAAAGGGCAAACGCTATTGCGACACCAGTGACAATCAGTGATTTGCCTTCCCCAGTTGACACTTGCGTTAACGTGGTTTTTTCTTTGGATGTCAGCAATGTAATGATCGCCACTCTCTGGGTGTCACGTAGTTGAAATATTTGTTTGTCTCCTTCCTTCGTGCACGTCTTCTGTATGGCGTAATCGTAGACGTAGACAAATTCAACAACTGATTTATCGTTCAGTTCTAAACCATTTTTCTGCCATTGCTTGACCAGTTTCTTAATTCTTTTCTCAGATTTTTTCATTTGGTCTGACATTGATTTAGATTCTTCCACGTTTTTTTTCACTGTAGCCAAGCTCGTGTGATATGACATGCCTAGTCGTGACTCATTATTCTGAGGCATATCTTTTTCCATCTCTTTTATGATATCGTCAATGTTTCTTTCGTCATATTCTTGACTAGGAGTCGCTTTTGAATGCAGGGCGTCTTGCAAAAGAATTACAGCAGTCTTCAATTCCTTAACTTCTTTTAATAACTTGTCACAATGATCTTCACCATTTTGGGATTCGAGTTCCAGTAACAAGTAAACGGCCTCTTTTTTAAGATTTTTATTCTCTTTTTCAGTATTCAAATCGCGGATGGACAGCAGATTGATTCTTCTTTCCCACTTTTTACTTTTTAAATGGTAAAACCAATCGCTGAGAGGCAGCAGTTGGAGCTCCGGCAATTGCTGACTTGTAATTCCGTCACCTTGTTTGAAATCCTTTGCTATCAATTTCAGGAGCCGAACTAAATTCTTGGGCTGTAGTGCGGAACAGCTGTCGGATGTGGCAATCAATTTGCGTAATAGAAGCACCAGAAACGGCATTCTTATGACTATATCCTCCACACAATCTTTTATAGAGCGGATAGTAGGCCCACAAACATCATAATCATCCTCCGTAACATCATATTCAACATCCGTAACATCATCATAATCAACATCCGTAACATCATCAAAATCATCCTTCGTAAACCGATCGCAAATATCATGCATTAAAGAATCGCGTATCCACTCGACGGGTAGTCCAGCTTTGACGATATTCAAGTAGAAAATGGGACTTAGATTTCGACTATTGTGTTCTTCTATCCATTCAGCCAACCAGCAAGGATCAATAGAATATAGGTATTCAAATTTCACATCGAAATCATCTGGATTTTCGTCATTTCGTTGACAACGTTTGAGAAGCAACTGAAACAACTTATCCGGTGTATCACCGTTTGCAGGGTTGAGCCTCTTCATTGATGCAATGAACTGTTGGTTAGCGCGGTGTTTTACAAGAGAGTCCAAAAATTTGCAGAAGTATTCACTTTGGATGGGCGGACATTTAAACAGATCATCGTCATGTATCATGCAGAAATCTTCAATTATTTTGTTTTGTTCGACTCTTTGAAATTCTCCATTTTCCTTGTGAAGAACGCAGTGATGAGTGACATCATCATCATCATCATCAGGATTCAAGGATTCCTTCCACTTGAAAGATGATGATTGATCGGTGTAAACATGGATAATCCTGTTTTTGATGATTGCTAGCATTTCCAATTCGGCTGATTCCACTGGGTTTGATGGCTTCTTAACAAATTTAGCATATTCCTCATATAAGTCCTCAAATTCTGTTGCACTCTGCCAGTTGAATTCCCTTTTCTCGCTGTTCGTCCGTCGGAACTTGAAATATGCAACTTTCACATCATTGGCGACGGGACAATCTAATACATCACTCTTTTGTACACGTAGTACAAACTGCTTGATGAAACCCGAAACGTTATCCCTATTTTTCTCTTCGCGGATGAATGTAGTGATAGAAGCGCGAATCCTCGCTATAACCACGTCGTCGCAAATATACATCCCATTAGAATTCATCCGACCGAAAATGCTGTGTATAGCGCTATTGGCGCCGCTCATTGTTGCCAGCATATCAAGGCACCTGATGTCGACAGGTGGTTCTTTCCGGAAATCAACCGGACGACGTCCAACTGATCGTCGACCGCCTAAAGAATGCGAGGTGTCTGAAACGCTAATCACATCCGATTTCAGATTCCAGTTTGTTTTTGCGGACTTAACGAATCTCACTGATCCAACGTTGTCGAGGCCCCGACTGCACTGTGACATCAACTGATGAAGCTGAGTTTCCTTGTCTCTCATTTGACTGACTAATAAGTCGACATTGTCAGCAAATTTTTCTTTCTCCCAGTTGCTGAATAATCTTTCTCGGAGGCATTTTAACATCTGCTTCCGCTCGTCCACTTGAAAAACGTGCTTCGCAAGACTTTGGCGAACGATGACCTTCTTTTTCGTGGCATTTACTACCGTCGAATGCAGTGGCTGGACTTGGCCGTATGCGGGTAAACTACGGTAAACAATCGACGCATATTGCTCATTGCTTAGTTTTGTGTAGTAATTCTCAGGATCGTTTTGCTGCCTTGTAGGTTTCTTAGGGTTGCGTTCCATCCGAAGGCTAACATTATTTTCGAAGCCGATGTAATGACCTGTCGGATTCTCGTTTGCTGATGCCTTGTTAGTGTTGAGGCTGTGAATGAACGCAACGTCACCTACAGGTGTTCCCATTTCGCCATCATAGCCCATCGCCTCGTAGACACCCATTCGCACAGCCCTTGGTCGACGATCGTCCTTACCGACGACTGGAACTCTCGATTCTATTGCAAACGAGTCTTTTCCGGTGATGAATTCAAAAGTGATGGTGCCTCCGTATCCACCTTGTCCGATGTTGCTTCCTGGTGATTAACATTTTTTGTGAGCAACCGATAACAACGTTTGATTTATAAGACAATATATGTTGTATACCTTGGCAGAAGATGAGTGTGTGTCGTTCTGTCATGGACTGATAGAACGACAAGCTGATCTTACTGCCATCTTTCGCAGTGCCTTCGATGAAAAAAGTACCTCGGTAGTCTGGTTTGATATCTTTGCCATATGTTCGATTTTCAACTGGCAACCGGTCCATTAGGTTCGTTAGAACCGTATTTACTGTATCTTCTGGAGCTATGTCAGTTGTTTGTTCTCCTTTATTGAATGTCGACATGGAAGGGAAAACTTTTTTGAAACATTCTTTGGACCACTTGCGAGGCCTTCCGTCCGATTTGCTTTCCCCATTACTTCCGTTCTGTCCGTCACCTCCTTTGCCTCCATCTGATATAATCTTCCATCGTTCAGCGTTGATTATCTCGTTACAAATTATGTTAACGTTACCGCCACTCTTACCCGGTTGACCAGGTTCACCTGTGTAAAATCAAAATTAGCAAATATGGAAATAATTTCAAATCCTGTCGCTATTTGAAATATTACCGTTTACGCCAGAGACATCCCAACAGAAGGAGAAGTTGTTCGCAACGTCACTGGTTGCATTCCTCACGGTAGTTTCTTCTGCATTTTGAATTAAAAGCAATCAAGTAAGAGTGAGAATAAACAACAACATCTAATAACTATAGTATACCTTTTGCTTGGGCATTATTTTGCTGGCCTTTCCGGCAAACTTCGGAATCCACAACGATCTTATCCGTAACGATTCCCACGTTCGTTCCGTGCCAGGTTTCGTTCTCTAGGTGGCAATCGACGTGAACGGATGATAGCCCGACAATCTGGATTTCTTGCAGCTCTGGATATTTTTCTTTTAATCGCTTCATTTCTTCGATCATTTTGCTGACAAACACAGAGACGCCTTTGATGAAAATGATTTTTCTTCCATATTTGTCTTTGTCTTTGATCGTCGTCTTAGGAAGCAGGAATGCCTTGCACGTCTCTTTGACCAAAACTTGCAATTTCGGTGTCCATTCTTTTTCTGAGTTCAGTTGATCTAACCATTCTGATGATTCGTTTTTACTTGCACTGCGGATTGCAAAGATCTCCACCAGTTGGTTGATCAAGTCTTTCCCGTTTGCTTCATCAAAGTCCTTGACGTCCTTTCCCCTTGAACTTTTCCTCCAAAACATTTTGAATTCCTACGTCTTCAGTGGCGTCTTGAAAGAGCGTATTTAGTGCGGCAATGAATTCCCGATTTCTCTTGCCATTAGTTTGATCTTTACCAACGTCATCCAGACATCTGGAAAAGACTTTGCCAATGCAAAATGCCTTAAACTGCTGGAAATAGCTGGCGACAAGGGCCGCGAAACGAGGCGTGTTTTTGAAAAGATCTACCTGATCGATTATTAATGTTAAATATTGACGATCTTCGCCACATAGATCTTTTAGTTGGCATGTCACTTCCTTTAGTTTGAGTCCAATCCCTTCAAATGAATTGATGGAATTCAATTCTTTCAATAACTTGGGCATTTTCACGCTGATATCAATCGTTTGATCATTTAGATAATTGACAGCGTTTTGTAAACTCTTTCTCAGCCACATTTCTAATACGACTTTAACGTATTGTCTTTCGACTAAAGTCGTTTCCAAACAGGAAAGTTGTCGCTTCACAACTGACTCGATGTGTTTGACGGCATTTTCGTGAAATTTTGAACCGACGTACTGTTGGATCCAATTTCTTATTTGCTCTGTGACTTCATCATTGTTGTTAAGCGACTTGGGTGATGGGACGTTAAAACTCATAATAGTGGCATTTTCCTCGTCCAGCATCGTAGGAAACTGCATAGAAACATCAACAAGAAACTGAATGTAAACAACAAGTACAAACAAATTGGTAGTCTTTGGCAAATGAACTATGAGCTGTCGTTAAACTCTCTGATGGACGCTATCTGGTGTGTGCAGTCGTACATGAACTGAACCCCAAGTAAATATATCTCATCATCCACTTTTACCTCCAACACTATCAAAACATTTTACAAATTGAGACGAGCATTTTACTCGAAATATAAAAATTTTTAATTATTACAATGCCTTTTTCGCCAGACGTAATGGCGTAAGTAGGGGAGAGTGGGGGCAATTGATACACTTTTTGGTTTTTTGTATTTATTGAAAAAAAAACTGAAAAATTTAATATAAAAATTATATAGAATTGTAGCCTATTATCTCAGCTACTAAATGTTTTTTTTTATGAGAAAAGATTAATTTTAATAGTAGTAAATTGTAAAAAACTAAGGTTGCTTCGAGTGTTTCAATTGCCATGGTAGCAGGGCAATTGAAACGGTGTGTCGACGCAATTGCAACGTGGGTTTTCCCATAAGGAAGCTTCTTCATACCCACATAAAATGAAAATCACGATATCTCAGCAGCCACAACTGCTGGTGTGATCAAATTTTAACATTAGGTACAATGCGATTTACAGATTTTTAAAATATGCTTAAAGTAGATCGTAATTTAGTTTAAAATGTTTAAATAATTAAATTTTAAAAAAACCATTAAGCAACATGCTTTTTTAAATAAATCCCAAACAGCGAATACAAGTATTATAGTTGTGTTAACATGATGATTTACATTTGTTTAAATGAATTATGTCAAATACTTGCAAAAAGAATGCAACCACTCGCAGACAGGGAATTTAAACAAAGTGTTTCAATTGCCCTGCAATAGGGTCATCGTTACATTTAATTATTTAAAATTATTTAAGAATGCAGGGAAAAATTAAATGACATTAAATTGTAGAAAAATGAATTTCAAATCATCTGAAACTAATTTTATTACTAAAGCGTAGCGTTTTAGGGGTCCCATATAGCACATTTCTGCCGTCGGATGTCCGAATCATGGCCGAACATCCGTTAGATATCTATGTACTCAATGGGTAGTTCCAGGGATGTCCGTCGGCTAGTCACCTTGGAAGTGCAATGGATGTGCGAAAATTATATTCTACGGACCTCCTTCCAACAGCCAAAAAGATTTTCAATTGTTTCATTTAAGGATCGGCCTCGAGCCAATCGGGGCGCTTTTTTGCAAATAAGGTTTCACATTTCGGGCCATCGAGGCGTGGCTCAGGGTGGAAAATTCTTCTCCCCGAATTCAATTGGGGTTTGCAATCAATTGGATTGCAATCAATCGATTCATCAATGCAAAAAACATTATCGATTGACCCGATCTATCCGATAACAACCCCGATAATAGCTCATTCTACCCGCTTGCCCCGATTTTTACTCTGAAACCGAAAGAACGGCATTTTTTTTTTATTGCTTCGGGGCAATGGGTTAACCTAAAATTTTTCCCCGCAGCGCCCCGGTTGAAAAAGTGGCACCTCATTTCAACCCCGAATGCACTTTATCGATGCGGGGCGGTTAACTCGATTAGAACTAATTGGGGCCGATCACTAAGTTTCATTATTAATTGTCAAAATTTCTTGAGAGGGGGAAAACTTAACCGTGTTCAAATTTTTCCCTTGAACGTATTTTTATTTGAAGTCCAGCATTTAAAATGAAAAATTTAAAAAATAAAGGAGTAATTATCTATTTGCCGGACGGTTTATTTTAAAATTTATTACAAAAAATGAATAAAATATATGAAAGTCGTGAGTTTGTTTGCACAAGCTTTCCGTTTAGCTTACGGGAACCAAGCCATTGAAAATTAACTTACAGAAAATAAATATTATTCGGCATCTAATAATATTACTCAATAAATCATGCTGAAGTTTAAAATTCAAAAAATATTTAGCATAAATTGTTTAATTTCAATTTATACACCTCTGGTTTAACCTATGTTCGACATCATCTTGACTTCTTTAAAATCCTGTATGTGATTTGTTATCGAAAAAGCTCAAGTGTTTTACAACAATTCGATCGTATTGTTCGAAAATGATACATAATATATATTTGTAGATTGGCACCGTGGAATAATATTCGACTGTGATGCGGGAGACCCGAGTTCGAAACCTGGTATAGGGCTGTTCGACATCTTTTTTAAGATTTGTTGAAATCGTGAAACGCAGCAACTCATGTATTTTTTCGTCTGCTACGAGTGACTTGTGTAGTTCTGCGAAATATAAATTTTTTTAAAAAACAGTGATAGAAAAGGGGGTTGTTTTGAAGTTCTGATGTGTTTTCTTTATATATTAGTTCGTTATAGTGTTAGTGTTTAACTATGTCACTGTCTAATTATGCCAGTGGACTTAGTATTGAGGCCAAAACACGTTATTTGGAAAAGTTACAAATGTTTAACAGTGATTGTCCATATTGTATTCCTAATTCTCTGTGGAAACATGGTTTAGACTGTTGTCCAATTGTTCCAAAAATTGCTCCCTCAGATATCTTCATATATCTTGTTGAAACAAAAAGCTATCAAAATCATATTCCATCTATGATGTAATTCTTATTTCTTTTGCAGGTTCTCAGTGACTACGACTCGAGTGTCCTTTGTGTCTGTTACCCTCAGATTCTGCCTCCTGAAATTTACAACATTTTATGGGATCAAATTCTTCGTGCCTGTTACCATACTCTACTTGACGGGTATTCAGCCTTATTTTACGCACCTTTATGTAAGACCGTATCTGATTTGAAATTCTTTAGATTTTCCGCTGTAAGAAAATGCACGAACGAAGGTCGTGCACTAATGCAGTTAGACTTCAGGCATTTTCAAGTCAAAGTGGAAAGCTTGACACGTCTAAGACCTCTTCCTGACCCACATATTGTCGAAACATACATAAAGGCATATTATTTACCTGAAAATTCTTTCGAAAAATGGATTCAAGAACAAACGGTAACTCAATCAAATTTAGTATTAATACCGTTGTCATTAATTTAAGAAATTCGCGTCGTCAGCAGCTAATAATTTTGTTTATGCCTTTGTTGAAGGAATATACTCCTAGGCAGATGATGAATCTTCTTCAATACGTAAGTCAAGGCAGTAAAAAGATTCGGCTGAACTTAACTTCCTTCATGGAAGATTTAGATTTGAATCGTCGATAAAGATCTTTGTTATGATTCAAGTGATGAAATTTTTGTAAATTGAGAAATATACATGACATTCCATTACTTGTTGTCTGGCTTTCAATTTTGAGTTTAGATAAATATTTACAAAATATTACTCGAGATCTAGAAAATTAGCTTAGTTTCACTTAATTATATTTTACTTGCAATTTGAAAACAGTTGTATTGAAGGTCGATTGCTTTACGCAGAATGCATTTACTTCACTTTCACTGTCTTCCCAGCCTTCATGTATGATACGAATTATTGGTCAAATCGAAACATACAACCACATGAATGGATCCGACATCTTACTAGCAAATGCTTAGACCAAGTTCCTTCATAACCTGGAATCTTCTTAATGCAAAATTATAATTCCCTTCGTACACAGCCTACTAAAGTTCCATACAAATAATCTTAATACTGACAATTTTTTAATGTAAAAATAACCCTGAAAGTATGCATCAAGGAATGGTGTCAAGTTTAATGCAGTAACAATTGTACAAATATAATGGTCATCGTTTATTACTTTACAGCAAAAACGAAACAACGGGGAGACGAACTTATTCCTTGTCATCATCATCATCCTCTTCCTCATTGTTGATCTAATAAGTTTCATAATTAGTAATGAAGCCGACATTAAAAACAGTATTGTTACTTACATTGAAGTATCTGAGTTCAAAAGAGGTCTTAACCCCCTTTTCTATCACTGTTTTTTTAAAAAATAAATATTTCGCAGAACTACACAAGTCACTCGTAGCAGACGAAAAAATACATGAGTTGCTGCGTTTCACGATTTCAACAAAACTTAAAAAAGATGTCGAACAGCCCTATAGCCTAATGTTATTTCAAGAATAGATCTCCAATACATGTCATATTTATAGCCAAATGAGTTCGGATATCCTTAGAATGTCTGACGGCGCTGTTGAGGGCGGTCAAAACCAAAAAAAAAATACATCCATAGGACATCCAAATCGGATATCGGGCTGTCCGGAGGATATCAAAAAGATGTACTCAACATCCGACCCCGACATCTGTCGGACATCCGACGGACTGCCTTGTGTTATGTGGGGTTAAAACAAAAAAATTGAAAACGCAAATTTAACAGCCGGAGAACAAAAAACAGTTTTTTCGAGATATCTTAAAAATTTTTGAATACAAAAACTCGTAAACTTTTCTGAACTTGTAAACCCCCTCATTCTATTAACCCTAATTTTTTCAAGAAAATTCCTCTTATACGGCGAGAGAGAAAATTTTTGTTTCAATTTTCCTGTGTCTCAATTGCCCCCACTCTCCTCTACTTTCTTAGCAATAAATTGTTTGCTTTTTTTTTGCGTATAAATTATAAAGAATAGAAAAACTGATAAAGTTGACTGCAAAGAACTGAAATGGAAACGAAAAAAATGAATGGTAAGAAAACAAAAAAAAATGTTTGGTAAAATGGGATGCGGCCCAACATCCGATGATAACAGTTGCATGTGCGGACTCGTGAGTCGTGACGTGGTTCTAACAGCCAACTATATAGTCCAAATGAACAACTAACATTGAAGTAAAAAAAACTGTTGCTTACCAAGTCCGTGATTTTCTGTATTGGTATGATGGTATCAAAGTGCACTGAGGTTTTAGATTTTAAACCTAAGCATGTACTGCAACCAGCATGTTGGTTTCGCAATCTCTTGATGGGATGTTCTACAGAAGCTTCTGCTCCCGACCACTCTTGGAACGTCAATGGCAGTCTATAGTGTTTTATGACCTTAAGCAGAGTCTGTCTTGAAGCTAAAGTGTAGGAATGTCAAACAATTTGAACACGGTTGGATTCTACAAAAATGGACGTGTCATCTGTGACTTTCTCTCCACAGTCCACACCGTCTAGTGCTTCGTATGGTGTGAATGTGTGATTGATAACTTTGGGCCGGTCTAGAGCCGGGAGTTAGATGGCGCTAGCATATGCTTAATGCGATTGGACCTTCCAACTTGGTCTCCGCGAGACGGTCTCGAAGGGTCGAAACCGTCACCCGTACATCCCAGTGGGACTATCCCGGCCCTCTGATTGGCTCTCTTCACCCTTACATCCTTCTATGTCTTTCTGCTTTCCGCTCCCACATTTTCCTGATGTACACAGTGTGGTTTTCCGTGGGGCTGCCGCTTTGATTTGTTTGTTTCTTTCGTGTATTTTTATTATTTACATTTATTGTTTGTTCTTTATTAAGTTTTACAAATACAATATTTTAACTTACATTAATTGTTTTTTTCATTTTATATAATAGATTGAATTAATACCGGTGTGTTTTCTTAAATTAGTGTAAATTGTCATCCCATGGGCCTTGGGTTGGCGGTTCCAAAACCCGATCTTGTAATGATCGGGGAAACTATAAGTCCAAAACTTAAAAAACTTATAGGAATGGATATATCTGGATAAGATCTGTCCATTTCTGCAAAAATATTGCTTTAAAACTACTTATTGGAAGAGTAACCCGATTTGCCATTTTTCCGGTAGGTCGGTGCGGTTTAGCGGGTATCTTGTAATCCCCACCCCCGAATAATACTTAATATTTAAATAATTTTTTGCGGGAAAACTATAAGACCAAAATTAATAAATTTTACAGAAATGGATAGCTCTTATCAAGAGCTACCCATTTCTGTAAAGTAGTTAAGACAATTTTCATAAACAAAAAAATTTTGGGCAAGAACTTTTTTGCAGTTTTTGCGCTCTAGAGGTATACTCGATCCTATAGACTTAAGTAATAATTTTCATTGTTTTTGAAACTTTTTAGTGTATGAATATTTTTTCATAAATTATAGAGAAATAGATAGCCCTTATCAAGAGCTATCCATTTATATAAAATTTATTAATTTTGGTCCTATAGTTTCCCCGAAAAAAAATATTTAAATTTCCCGTATTACTGGGAGATGAGGGTTAACTTAGACCCGCTAAACTGCACCGACCTACCTGAAAAATGCCGAAGCGGTTTACTTCTCCAATAAGGAAATTTTGAGCAATATTTTTACAGAAATGGATAGATCTTATCAAGATATATCCATTCCTATAATTGTTAAAACTTTTGGACTAATAGTTTTCCCGATTGTCCCAAAATCGGGTGTTGAAACCGTTTTTCTCCAGCCCGCACCAACCCAGTTGCCCATGAGAGTTCATTCACAATAATTCTGATGGAAACACACCGATGTTTAATTCATTCCTGTTTTTTAAATTGAAAAGCGATTTAATAAAGGTATAAGTAGGGTAATAGCATAAATTAATAAATTAAAAACAAAAAACGAACAATAACGAAAGAATATTCATACACAAAAAAGTAAGAAAAAAATTAATATTGTTACTTAAGTCTATTGGATCTAGTATATATATCTAGAGCGCAAAAACTACAAACAACGTCTTGTCCAATATTTGTTTGTTTATGAAAATTATGTTAATTATTTTACAGAAATGGATAGCGCTTACTAAGAGCTATCCATTTCTGCAAAATTTATTAATTTTTTCCTTATAGTTTTCCCACAATAAATTATTGAAATATGACGTATTTTTATGAGGGGGGTTCCTTTGACCCGCTAAACCGCACCGACCTACCCGTAAAATGGCGAAGCGGTTTACTTTCCTAATTAGTACACCCTAAGCAAAATTTTTGCAGAATTGGATAGACCTTATCAAGATTTATCCATTCCTATAAGTATTAAAACTTTTGGACATATAGTTTTCCCGATTCTCCCAAAATCGGGTTTTGAACCTTTTTTCTCCGACCCGCACCAACCCAATTGCCCGTGGATGACAATTCACAATAGTTATAATGAAAACACACCAATATTTAATTTATCCCTGTGCTATAAAATTTAAAACGATATAATGAAGATACAAATAGTTTATTAACAAAATAGTAAGTTAGAAACAATAAATATAAACATAAATAATCATAAATAAATAAACTGAAAAACAAACAAATGAAGGCGGCAGCCCGACTACTCCACACACGCCACAGCCCCACAGGCCACACACCACAAGCAGAAGGGGTGGAGGGGCTATAGGGTGAGGAGAGGGAGAGAGCCAATCAGAGGGCCGGGATAGTCCCACTGGGATGTACGGGTGACGGTCTCGACCCTTCGAGACCGTCTCGCGGAGACCAAGTTGGGACCTTCGTGATTTAAACCTGCCCACCGATCCGCTCACCGTAGCTGCCGGTCGACTCACCATTCTGCATGTCAGCCAGTATCTGTCCACCACCCGCCCGTATTATAGCCACATATGCACATGGCTTTCACCCATTTTATTTGCATTTTGGTACATTCGCTAAATAGTAGCGTTCCGCACTTTAGCGTGGAGTATAGGAGGGTAGGTCAGAAAAAAAAAGAGTTAAGCCTAGCTGTTGGCGGTTCGAATGTTTTTTAACTAGTCAGTAGGGTGGGAGCTGGGAGGTAGAGATTTCTTTATTTCTTTATCAGGGAGTTATCTAAGCAACGCAATAAATGGCCACGGACATGAAAAAGCATTTTGCTGTATTGGACCTGCAGCAATCATCTGAGTCGGGAATAACAATTATAATGGTGAAAAGAATTTCACCCATAGGCGAGCTTTATTTATTGCTTGCACCTTCGGAAAACAAAACAAAACAACAAAATAATTTTGCGTTCAGCGATAGCCTTAGATTTTCTATTTAGTCTTACTTGAATGACGCAATGAAGGAAAGATTAAAAAACGGTAAAAAGAATATACAGTACCCTCCCAAAATAATCAACACTTCCCCGTTTTTCGCCCTTTATAACATGGGCTCTTATGGAGAAACGTCTCCTTAGTTTTTATTTTTTTACTCATTTCCCTTTAGAGTTAAATTTAAAAAAAAAATTCAGCTTACTCATTGATGAGTTTGCTTTAGAATGATGTGTGGCGCAATAATATAACGGTAATCCCCTGAACGGTTTTTATGCGTTCAGGTGTTGATAATTTTTCCCTTTTCCCCGGTTTGCGCCGCCATTAATTTAGTACTGGTTACCCCAAAAAAACCCTTTTTTTATTTTATTCATAGCTGCTTAACGGAGAATCACACTAACTTCTAGTTTGATTCGTCGTAATCAGCGTAAGTTAAATTTTTTATTCTTATAATTAAATATTTTTTTTGTTACATTAACCCCATTCTAAAAATACTTAAATAGGGGCAACATTTTTTTTCAGATAAACATGGAGGTTATGTATGGGTAACTTGTGGTACACGGCTGTTGTTTGTTTAAAACAAGCTGTTTTAAATTCAAAAAACCAAAACAAAACAGCTATAGCAAATAGCCCAGCAAACGTCACTGCCTTGAATATGGCATTCAAGGAAAATATAATTATGGGAGGGAATACAAATATAAAGAGCGCTGTAACATGCGCCTCTAGTGGGAACAAAGGTTATCTCTACCCGAGTTACCCATACATAACCTCCATGTTTATCTGAAAAAAATTTTGCCCCTATTTAAGTATTTTTAGAATGGGGTTAATGTAACAAAAAAAATATTTAATTATAAGAATAAAAAATTTAACTTACGCTGATTACGACGAATCAAACTAGAAGTTAGTGTGATTCTCCGTTAAGCAGCTATGAATAAAATAAAAAAAGGGTTTTTTTGGGGTAACCAGTACTAAATTAATGGCGGCGCAAACCGGGGAAAAGGGAAAAATTATCAACACCTGAACGCATAAAAACCGTTCAGGGGATTACCGTTATATTATTGCGCCACACATCATTCTAAAGCAAACTCATCAATGAGTAAGCTGAATTTTTTTTTTAAATTTAACTTTAAGGGGAAATGAGTAAAAAAATAAAAACTAAGGAGACGTTTCTCCATAAGAGCACATGTTATAAAGGGCGAAAAACGGGGAAGTGTTGATTATTTTGGGAGGGTACTGTACATGTCTCCATAAATAAGCCAACAAGGACGGAGCAGCAAGATGCGTTAAATGTAAATAATTGCTGTCAAGTGGTTTCTTAGATTTTGCTCGTGAAGCACACAGGCCGATTTTTAATACTCACGGCTTCCGTCCTCCCCTCCTTCATTTAAACACAAATATCAAACGTGTTTTGTTAGCTTATTTCCCCCATCGCAGTAGGGAAGAGTGTGCTCTACGTGGCCGTAGGGCATGACGAACTGTCCAGACGACTATTCAACCCTGTCTGTCAGGGTTCTGCACTTCTGCACGCTGTTCAGTGTCTATATACCTTACCTCATCAAGAAAATAAAATAGTTGCTCCTCCAGCTACTGAAACATATTTCTTGATGCAACGATATTTCTTTTTAATAAGAATGAAAAAGTTAGCATTTCTCCATCAGGTAGAAGATAATTAGCAAGATTATTGAATCTGCATCACCACTGGGATTAAAGGCAGCAGGGAATTTTTTCACATTAACTCACTATTTCAAGTGGAATTTAATGATGTAAAACTACTAGGTGTTAACGTCAAGTTACTGAAAAATATTCAATATTTTTTCCTTCTTGGCATACCACTTTTTCCATTTATTCTTTTTTCAATGAATTGGGGCACAAGAAACTAGTCAATAACATCGACTCCTCCTTAAACAGTCGACGGCAATAGACTAGTCAATAACAGTCGACTATACTCATTGAAAATAGTGAAGGTGCGCTTTTTCTCAATAGTTCGACTAATCGTTCGCGACCATGTTGTGTTTTTGACATTATTTCAAACGAAAATTAACCCTTTCTTTGGGGTAAAAAAAAAACCAAAAGGGACCTGCCGCAACACCGGCACCTACTGTTTTCTGTTTTTAAAAGGGTTTTTGAAAAGAATTTACTCTCAACTGCAACATTTTGGCTAAGATTTGGCTCAAAGTTTACTTTTTGGTTTGAATTTCCGACTAAGATCCACATATTTTTGCGTAAAATTCACAAGTTGGTCTAAAATCAATGAATTTGACGTAAAATAGCTCATTTTAGCTTAAGATCCAAAATGATTCTTGACCGGGTGTATAATCTATAATCTATCTATAATCTATCATTTTTGCCAAAGCGAATTCACGGAAACGTCCGTTTCCAACTCCAAAGCTGTAACAAAAGCGAAATTCAATTGAAATAGATAAGAGAAAACGTTTACTTGAACATAATCGAGATATTTATTTTTCAAGCGGGCATAGGGATACCTCGTCGTACACAGTAGGCTCGGTAGAATTTCTGTTGATGGTAAGAGGAATAACAACCTGTATTCCAGAACTAAAACAGAAATTTTTAATGGGAATTTCTTACGAGTGACAGACAACATTTACAGTTTTACATTAAAGTTATCTCATGCTAGGGGAAGTTACGTATGTTACCACTGCAAGGAATATCAGGGGAAAAATATAGTACGACTAGCCTATACCTATATCAATCTAATATTAGGCTACTCTTTTCTGAGTTATTCCGCTGTCGATAATATGTATCACGTCAGCCAACAACATTTACACATTTAACGAGTAGTCTAGTTCGTTCCTCTTAAAGACTGAATGGCGCACTGATATGAATGAAACCATGTGAAAAAACTGCTTAGTTTTTTAGGGCAAGGAGTTGCCGGCTTTCTCTTGTTTAACGTAAGGCATTTTCTCACCTTGATCCCTCTCAAGCAAACCACCAGAAATGGCTGTGCACCGGCCATATAATATAGTAGGCCTTGTCGCTCTAAAAACAGGTGATATCCAAGTCTGTTCATAACCAAACAGAGCAGTTGGCACAATGATAAACATCGTAAAAATCGATAGAAAAGAACGTATTCAGTAAATACTATCGATATAGAATTTTTTTTCGAGATAGGATTAAAAAAAGTACAAAGAAAGTTAAAAGAAAAAAACACAACATGGAAACTATTTAGGGCAAATCTTTTATACGCAATCAAGGGTTATGCACAAAATGGGACTACTATAGACTCGTTGCTGGACTATGCTGAAAAACGTGGTTTTCACTGCATAACTAGAATTCGCACAATTCTGAGAAATCAACATAACACACACTATGATATTTAAAGACGACAAAGTTTTTGCATAATTGGCTTAAATGCCATGTTACGTGCGGTTACGTGCCAAAATGACAGTCACGAATTAAAACATCTGAATTATTTCCTACAAACACCACTTGCCAGCTTTGTGAAATTAATAAAAAAGAAGCTCGGCGGTTATGTAGTTCACGCTAAATGGCACATCAGGTACTACATGACGTAGGATGAT
The DNA here is from genome assembly GCF_020631705.1 of Daphnia magna. NCBI lineage: Eukaryota > Metazoa > Arthropoda > Branchiopoda > Diplostraca > Daphniidae > Daphnia > Daphnia magna. Next base: position 68,376 of record NW_025533160.1, on the reverse strand, counting down.
GGCCTAATAATGACGTTCTAATAGCCTATTCCTATATAAACTTTTAGATTCGTTTTTATAGGGATTTTACTTAGAAGTTGTTTTCAGTATTTCAGGGATTCGTGATCTTAAGATAACAAAGCGAGAGCATCGTCGCAGGTCTTTACCAACGTCCTGCTCTAACACCTTTGATATTCCGTATCAGTATAACAGATACAATCAAGTAAACAATATGATAAATCAGACGGTCCGTACCAAGGTCCCTACCAACGAGATAACTACCCGGACGGTCTGTAGACTACAAGAATAAACATAACGGAAAAATATACCAATACTCCGGGTTTAATGTTTTACAAAGAGCACCAACAGAACAAGTTCTTTGTTCACTCATCAAAAATAGACTACCCTTCCTTTCCCTTCTCCGTTTTCGTCCTTTCGACTCCATCTAAAGTCAGCTCTTTCTACGTAAAGACGTTAAACGTTTTTATCGTTGGATAGTCGACGATTCCGCAACAATATAGGACAAGATTTCAATATAACCTATTCATGTTGTATATGGAGCAACCGATTTCTACATCTCTCTCACTTTGACACCCAACTGATTATAGGCCTACGGAATATATCGTCTTGCTATCATCTTTTGAGAAATAAATGGAGAGAAATGAATATGAGAAATGAAAATTATATCAATATTTGGCCAGAAAATAAAATTTTAACAACGGTAGACTATTGTTCATAACACGGAAAATCGGAACTGGCAAATCGCCTGTCTGGCTACTGCCTAATTTTTATTATATAATAACGACGTAAGACATGATAAAGTTTTATAACTTTTTCCTTGTTTTTTTGCGGGTGGAAAATCCCGTCTTGCCTTAGGAAATAAACAGAACAATGGGATAGACCCTAACCAGAATTAATAACAATTGCAACTTGATAAAAGCCTACCAGGTTCCGGATGGTGACGCATGAGTGATTGCAACATCCATCGGCGCTTCTTGTGGTCCACCAAGACCTCCATGGTGAGTGTCCACAATTTTTTTTTTTTTTTATATTGTTTTCACGCATCACTGCGGTTAGCCAAGAACAAAAATGAACAAAAAAAATGTGCAATGAACTCATGGAACGATTCTCAAGAAGACTCTGGGAAACAGTTTTGCGCTGCCCTTTAAATAGCAGCGCAATGTCGTACGTTCGGCGTCACAAAGTGTAGTTGCTGCCTCCGTCTAACACCTATATCTAATTCCAAGGTAAGCTTATCACCCACAATAAAGTTTTATTATATTTCATAGGTGTAGCTACACATTTTTGATTTTGTGTACTAAATTAAATTGCTGGATTCCCGATCTATATAGATCTTTCTTCCCATATTGTCTATCATCATGAGAGGAATCGCCATCATCTTATCTGCCTCAATCCTGGCAGTGTTCAGCTCTTCACCAGATCTTCCACAGACCTTCCAAAACTTAAATTCAAGTCCAGCAATGAGGGCCAAAGCGTTTTTTTACATGCCTCATGCTTTGCCAGAAACTCAATTCTACCATGGATTACCATTGACAAACTATTACCCTTTTCCCTATCCATACGTTCACGTTGAACCGAAGTTAATACTGAATGAACCCGACGCTAGGATTGATGTCACCAATTCTGGACCTACCGTTCCATCCCACTTGATAGATCAGAACATCAGCGATGAAGAAGCAATGAAGCAATTAGAAGTTTTGAAAAAAATTTACACTCAAAACAGCGAGAATGGAATTGTTCTACCCAGCATAGTGCCGGCATCTCGCGGCTTCGTTGCGCTTAAAGCCAGTGCTTTAATCAATTTTTTGAATAGCTTTTCATTGGCTACGTCGACCAAAACGAAAACGAAACTTTTTGTCTATCCAACACTCGGTTGAAATGTTTTTCTTGTAACCGAATTCATTCTCTACTTTTCAAGCTAGTTTTAGCAACAGCTTGCCTTTGTCCACATACTCGGATTCCACTTACTATTTATTTATTTTTAACCTTGATTACAACAAGCGCGCTGCTAACCTTGCTCGCATGTTAAATTCAATTCAGATAACATTATGTATTATCTTTTCATCTGCGTATAGTGAGTTTGACTTTAACAAAACCAATGAACGGATGGCCGCATTTCTCTTCTGAATAAAATTTGACAGTTACAGAATTGAATGATCTTACAAAACCTACAGAACCAAAACCTTGAACTATAAGCTACAATCAACTCTAAATACAAAATATCACCCGCAATATCGTAGGGTCTAATACTAATAAAGTTCATCACGTCTGTTTTGCTGACAAAGTCTCACAGACAGGCAACTTATCAGCAGTGATGCGAACGTCATTTAGTGACTTACGTCAAATTTTGACGTCCAATTTTGGCCGCTAACTTTTGTTATCGGCTGATATAATATCAGCCGATAACAAAACGTACAATTATGATCCGAGTTTACGGTTTTTGCTTGTAGGGTACGGGTGAGACTTTTGGCACAAAAAACTTGCCATAATTATGTATTGCGAACCAATAAAAAGAAATGGATTAATGGTTTTAAATGATGGATTGATACTGTGTGCACGACGAAAATAGAATGTTAATAGTTAGTATCCAAGCTAAATCCATCACATCGTCATATCGATAAAAAGCACTATAGTCACGAATGACATTTCACATTTTTTGAAAGTGCTAAACACGGGATAGCCAAAAAAGGGACCTTAGACTTACACTGCTAATCTTTTTGATCATTTGTTTCTAAGATTTCTATTTTAAGTAGAAAGAAATGGAATTTTTTATTCTGTTCTAGACACGTACGCCATCTACTGGTCCGACTACACCGTTTAACTATCGATCTATACCACATCGATTAACCGGTGGATCGATGCATGGATAAATTTTAGTTTAGTTTTACCGCCATTTAACAAAGCAAGTACACGCCGAAAGAGAACTGTTACCGTACTTCTGCTTGACAGGTTCCGGCCGTTCATCATTAGCAACAAGTTCAATTGACTCATGATGGCAGATAAGGATGGAGGTATCTCTGGTTTCATTCTCAGTTATCCAGCATTCAGTGAATTTGAAATCATTGGTTTTTAGAGCCGTTTGATGAAGCAGTGGAGGAACGCGTCATCAACGAGGAATACAAAATCTGGAAGAAGAATACCCCTTTTCTGTATGATTTGGTTATGACACATGCGCTCGAATGGCCATCACTTACAGCCCAGTGGCTTCCTGATGTTACAAGGTCTGTTACCATTGATGACAATCTTGGCATACATTTTTAACCTTCTAGCATTTCCTTTGACGCCAGGCCTGAAGGCAAAGACTACTCAGTTCATCGACTTATCCTTGGTACCCATACCAGTGACGAACAGAATCACTTGTTGATTGCCTCTGTCCAGCTTCCTAATGAGGATGCTCAGTTTGATGCCTCTCATTATGATAATGATAAAGGAGGTAAACACTTGATGTGGTAGCCCTGTTACGCATTTATAAATTATTTTTTTCCATCAGAGTTTGGAGGTTTTGGATCTGTGAGTGGTAAGATTGAAATTGAGATCAAGATCAATCATGAAGGAGAAGTCAACAGGGCTCGCTACATGCCCCAAAATCCCTGTGTGATTGCCACTAAAACACCCTCGTCAGATGTCTTGGTTTTTGACTACACAAAACATCCATCTCGTCCTGATCCTAGTGGGGAATGCCACCCAGACCTCCGGTAAGTTCTGCTTAACAATGCAACAATCTCCACATAACCAAAGATTTGTAAAAATGGTAACTAACGATGATCATTCTAAAGTTTGAGAGGGCACCAGAAAGAGGGTTATGGCCTGTCATGGAATCCAAACCTCAATGGTCATCTGCTCTCTGCATCTGATGACCACACCATTTGCTTGTGGGATATCAATGCATCACCCAGAGAGAATCGTGTCTTGGATGCCAAAACTGTATTTACTGGCCACACAGCAGTTGTAGAGGATGTTGCCTGGCATTTACTTCACGAGTCATTGTTCGGTTCCGTTGCTGACGATCAGAAGCTGATGATTTGGGATACTCGCAGTAATAACACTAGCCGACCCTCCCACACAGTAGATGCACATACGGCTGAAGTGAACTGTCTGTCATTTAATCCTTACTCTGAATTCATCTTAGCAACTGGTTCTGCAGACAAGGTACTCCAATTGGTTTCCTAAATTTTTTCACCTTTATCTCAGTTAATCTTTCTTGTCCTTATAGACTGTGGCTCTCTGGGATTTGAGAAATCTAAAACTCAAGTTGCATTCGTTTGAGTCGCATAAGGATGAAATATTTCAAGTACAATGGTCGCCGCATAACGAGACTATTTTGGCATCGTCCGGCACCGATCGGCGTTTGCATGTGTGGGACTTGTCCAAAATCGGAGAAGAACAATCGACCGAAGATGCTGAAGATGGCCCTCCAGAATTATTGGTAAGTTCAAGTACCGATATGATTGTTTACAGTTTATAGAGATTAATTCGGCTGAATTGTTTGTAGTTTATCCACGGTGGTCATACTGCCAAGATCTCAGATTTTTCATGGAATCCGAATGAGCCCTGGGTCATCTGCTCCGTTTCAGAAGATAATATCATGCAGGTTTGGCAAATGGCAGAAAATATTTACAACGATGAGGAGCCCGAGACGCCAGCTTCGGAACTGGAAACTCCCACTAACTAATGCATTTCCAGTGTATCATCACCTACCCTGTTTCTCATCGTTTGATTCCTTTATACTGTCCCACGTACACGCTCATCTTTTTTAGACATTAAATTCTTTGAATTTGGCCCTTGTGCCGCTTGGAGGCGAAGATGCCAGCTCTTGTATTCAATAAATAGCTTTTCACGAGGCTACTGTATTACTCTGTTTACTAAATTAATAAGAAGCAGCATTTAGAGTTTATCAATCCTCAATCGTTCGGATTGGCAACAAATCAAAAAAAAAATAGTCGATATTTCAAAGGAGGAAAACATGCGGCCTCCTAGTTTAAAATCCTGCGTTCCAAAACAAAATTTTATGTACTGTATAGATATACATATTTTAAGAGTCTAATCCGATAGTTTAAAACTGTGGATTTTATTAATACAGACTTTCCAACTACGTTAACAATAGAATGCTGTCAAAGTGGAATTAGTAGGACATTTGAAAACGGTGCCAAAACGCGCCATTAGTGTCAACAACCCTAGACTGTTATAGCCGGTAGAGCTGCACGGAAGAGTTTTTGACCCTCGCCTTGGAATGCCTGTGAAAGACAATCATGACCCCTAGGACGTATTCCCGTGATGGACGGTTGCCAAAACTTCCTACTAAACTGGCTTCTTCGTGATTTTTCTGTTTTGCTGCATCATCACACAACAAACATTTTCCCGATAGGTCTACATGATAGATTTTAGAAAATTCTTGTATACAACATCCTCGTGCGCAGTTTATTTTTTAATAGCCTTTCGGTAATAAATAACGCACGTTTCGGACGTGGTAACCCATGTTTTGGTCGAATTCTAACATCCTAGACAACTTCACCGCATTCTGTCATATTGAGATCAAACTGGATGGTACCGATTAATTAATTTGCTGATTGTTTCCAAATGAGACACAAAACATCCTTGACGCGTGGAAATGCAATTGATCCCTCATTATAGATTGGATCTCTCGATTAACAAGCATAATATTTGTGTTTATGATTTCACAATAAATTAAATTTGGTTATTTTCCCCGAGGGCTATTATACTTCTAAGGAAATTGTATGGTAGTTGTTCCCCTATCTTCGCTTTATCCCAAGTGCATCTTTTTTATTAAACCCTTTCACCTGATTGATCCGCCAAGCTGAAATATGCGGGATTAGCCGTTCGGTGTGAGCATAGTATGGAAAGTACGAATTCCACAAATACTTATTGCCAATTGTATGCTTGTCATGCGGCCTACGTGAAGTGTTGACACCGAGCTTCTGTTCGCAAATCTGAACGATGACTAATTAATTTCCCCCAGTTTTTTTTTTCGTATTCTTATAAAAATTCTATTTTTAAGTTCAGCACGTCTGGGGGCTAGTGGCCGGTTGAGAAACGGAGACTATAAACGATGGCCGAGCTTGCGCACTCGGTTTCACGCGTATTTTCTGCTCCCATGGGCTCCTGGACTGAGTTCGATGTCGAACGAGAGACGAGCAGTCGATAAGGACAGCTCTGCATGTAGTCGATCGAATCGGTTCAGTCCTCATAGACTGGTTATAACTAACTCTCTCTTCTAGTTCTCTTTCAAATGGTACGCATGATCACGCAGGAAGACCAAGAAACATATGGGATTATCAGCATCAAAAAAGAGGACATCTGCTCTGACCAAGGTACAGTTAACCCTTTTCTTTCAACCACATCTCCATATACTTTAGCTTTTTGCGAATCTGCGTTAACACACCTTCGTGCATTATTTGTCAAGAATAGGACGCAATTCATTCGATCCTTCTTTGGTTGTCATTATCCTTTGATTTTTCGTGCTATTCGAACTCTAAATTTGCAACTGATTGTAAGAAGCGAAAAAAATAGCTTACATACCTTACGTAAAAATGCATGTGTATCATTGTAATAAGTTCCAACCGGCAGCCGGTACTTCTTGAGATCGGAACTAACCCGTATATTTGGGTCCAGTAAGAATGTTTTACCTTGAATCAAGCTGACCTTGGCCTGTTTTTGTGTCAACGATGAGTCCATGCTATTTCCGCTAACGTTGCAACGCAGCCCTTGTAGTGGAGTTGTTATGGTTCGAAGGCTGGATCAGGCAAAGAACCGATCGTTAACTGGAGCCAGCGCGTGACCTGACTTGCGCGCTTCTGTTTTCCTTTACTTCACTTGCATATTGCCATTTGAAGGAACTGTTACTTACGCAGTAGAATACATCTCCCCGCTAAATGTTGTATAGTGGGAAAACGTATCAAACAATTGCAAAGAATATGAATTAGGAAAACCGATATCGTTTTATATTCATCCCGTGGTTAACGTGAATTTCCAGAGCGTGAGAAGTAGGCTGGCATTGACGAGGTAGTAGCAGCTATTTTAGGTTCAGACAACTGTTCCGGATAAATCAATGCGCTTCAGCTTCAGCTATATGCAAACGATAAGAATCCAAACTTGGAAAAGAACAACATTTCAGCAGAAAGCATGCGCAATTAAGAATGTTAAACATTTTACTGTAAAAAAAGAAACAATTTTGCTTTCGGTACAGAGCCTGTTTGTTCGCACATGGCATTGTACAGATGAAGCTAGTAAACAGACAGTGAACAATCCTCCACACTATCGATCCGCCATACCAAAAGATTTATTACGTGACATATTCGTGCTGTGTAATCTTTTTTTCCTTTTGTCTCTCTTTGTGGTGTAAAAATCTTTGTTTCTTTTCCTTTTTTGGGTATTTTTCTTTGTTGGTTAACATACGAAATTACATTGATTAATTTGTAATATCAAACTGCACAGATTGCACGAGCAAATGGGTGCACGAGTTCCATATTTGTTTACAAATTTACAATATCACTTGTATTGTTATTTTTCAAAAACATTTTATTTTAAAATAACACTTTCAATCACTCACGCAGAGCAAATGTTTCATACATATGAGAGTGCGCGTCATCAGTCTTAAGATTTTCAGTTCCCCATTTAAATTTTCCGGTCGAATAAAGCAGGAAAGGTCCATTGATTTCAGTGTCGGCGCCCACGCCAACCAGCCCTTTCCTTCGATATTTTTTGTTTTCTTTTTGGCGTAAAAGGGAATAAAAATTGAAATAAAAATAAAATAGGGACTATACCATCTCAAGCTCAACGCAGGGTTATTTTTGAACTCACGCTGGCTGAAGAAATAGGGAATGATTTCATGTATAAGCGGTTAGCGAGGTTGGATACGCCGAGCAAAACAATCTATCGTGTCATCAGTCATCTCGAAGCGACGGCTATTGTTACATGAATTCCATTGTTTGCATCAAACCTATAAACTAACTGGAATGTAAGGTCGCATTATCATTCACCGTTTTATTTGCTTCTAATACGAATTTTGTAGCACACAACTTTTTGCAACAACAGTTGACCCAGAACTAGTTTTCAACGAAATTTTCTTTAGTAGAAATATGGGGCACGATATCAAGATCAGGGCGTTAAAATTCCAGACGCTATTGACGTCTACCTTTTCATCCCTTTTTTTTTTTTTACGCCGAAAACACCTTAGTTACGAACCCGCGGGTAGATGATAATCAATTTTGACTTGAACTTGAGTTCAAATCGCTTCACAGACTTCAGTGGAGTTCGAACGGGCCATTAACGTCAGTGTCATTTTTCTTTTTTTCTTCAGTCTAGTTTTTCACGCGCCAAAGCAACTAAGGACATTAAAGGAACCATGGATTTTAGCGGTCAACTTGGAACACTTCATTCGCAACACCGGTTAGCATTTTTTTTTTTCTTCTATATCGATTGTTTGTGCTGTGTGAAAAACGATAGCGGATGCGTTAAATGTATTTCCCAAGGTGACTGTTTTGCAATTATGTCTCCCTACCCCCATCGTGGCGGCGTATTCCGACACAGTCTAAAATGTGTGGGAGATCGCCTAAATGTGGTAATGGCCACCGACAGTGTTTGGACAAGGGAAGTTTTTGCTTGTTACGTCTATACAATCGTCCTTCCGTGTATTTCGGGAAACATGAGTTGGCTATAGTTTGATGACGGTGCCCTGGTTTTTCTAATGTAATAGTGTAGCCTCAGTAAAACACAGAAGTTGGTCCCACATGAACTTCAATCGCCCCTTGTAATTAACAAATGTTGAACAAATTTGTGGCGCATTGCAGAATGCAGACGGATTCAGGAAATGAGTCGGCTGGATCAGAAGACGATGACGACGTCATCTTCCATGTTGGTTTAGAGACGGTGATGCGAATACCAGCAAGAAAATCGATTCTTTCCAACAAGAATGAGGTCTTTCAAGCAATGTTCTGCGGGCCGTACACACAAGCTCGTGAAAACCTACGACGTCGTCAATTATCGTCCAACGGTGACTCAACGCCGCAGCCCAATCACTTAACGTCAACTCCAGATCAAATTTACGATCCAGATGTTGACGGAAGAGCTTTCAAGAATCTGATCAGGTAATGGGGGCACTGGGCCTAGATCTAAATCAATTTTTAACGCGTTTTTCTAGTTTTCTATACGGTGAAACCGTAGAACTTCGATCGGTAATGACAGCTCTCGAAACCCTACATGCAGCCGAGAAATATCTTTGCGATGGATTAATGAAGATCTGTGCCACATATTTAGTGGGCCAACTCAATCCCCAAAACGTACTATTCATCTATCAGAGGACTTCCATGTATCCCGAAGCTGACCACCAGCAAAGCCCGTCTTCCAACGTGGACAATCGGCCGAGTGCCCCACCATTAGAAGACTGTGGCGCGCCTGGCGGAGAATCTCAGCAGCAAAATGCAAATTTACAAACGCAGTCGAGATCGAGCTGGTGTTCGTTTTTGCTGAACAGCTGCCTCGAGTTTATCGACAAAAATGCATCAGCCGTTCTTTGTTCAGAGGTAACAACTTGCATATTTGTATCAACAAAAAACATTTTGTACCACTCCAATGCAGTTAGAGGGGAACGCTGCTAACTATTTCCATGCAAAGTTTTCTTTCATACGTTAGTGGTTTATCTTCAAAGTCCAGCAATAGTTTCATTCGCTGGAGGCAACAAAACACGGACTAGTCAAACTAGGATAAAAATAGAACCTTTTTCATCTTTATTTTAGGAATTTGAAGAACTGGATGCGGTTAAAGTGGAGTCTATCGTCAGACGAGACGGACTTCATCTAGAAAACGAAAGTGAAGTGCTCAAGGCTCTGATACGTTGGTCCGTTTTCGAATGTCATCGTCGCCACTTAGATCCCAGGGCCAATAATCAGCGACACGTTTTAGGTCATCTGGTATGGCACGTCCGCTTTTGGGTGATGTCAGCCAACGAGTTGCAGCAAGCAGCAACGATTTTAGAAACACTGGAACCTGGAGAGCTTATTGAAACCCTGCGAGCGTGCAGCACTAATCAAGACATGGTTAACAGGTTGAAAGATCCTAGTCATTTCCCGTTTATTGTTACACAGCCAAGGATATACCTGAGTTCCAGAGCTGCTACAGTTCATTCTGGGTCAAAAGAACTGAACAAAAATATGACAACTTCAAGTTCAAAGACCTGTCTAACAGAGAAGTTTTTTATTTGTCTAGCCTGTATTTTTGAATGAAAAAAGAAATATTCAAAAATCAAATCTTCAGCCAAATGTATAAGTATTAATTCCTTCAATTTTATAGAAAGGCTAATTTTTTTTTTAAACTCATTGTTTGATTCTGAATGCCTGTTACGGTTAACGTTTCCAGTTGATTTTCAAAATGTTTTCCCTCTTAAAATATGAACGAAACTAAAGTCACAATTCCCGAGTGAAATTTTTGCGATGTGGATGTCTATACCGTTGGTACCTTTCATTACATGTGATTGCGCATTATAATTAAGTTATTAGCTAAATTGTTTGCCATGGAATTTGGTTGGGAGCCTCCATTTTAAAAAATTGGAAAATAGCAAGTCAGACGAACGATTTCGTTTCAACACCGAAATTTGTTTAAATTCTTCGTTTTTGTGTGTGCACCTTATGCAAGTTTGCCGTTCTACACAGCTGTTGATTTAATATTTTAATGATTGCTATTGAATACGTCATATTCGTGATTTGTTGATAGCTAAAAATGTTGGGTGTGATTGCATTTAGCGTTTACATCCTCGCGATCCAAAACTATATGCAAACTGTTACTTGCTTATTACCTTTCTGTATAACCCTAAATACACTGACCACTTTGAAAATGTGCCACGTTCGTCGAATTCAAAATATATCCACATCTTTCTTCTTCTCTCTTTGAACTTGTCCAACTCCATTTGCTTCGAATACCGCCGTACGTCACTCGCTGATCTGGTGGACTAACATTTCAGAGTTCATTAAAATTAACAAGGTGTTAAGCTCTAAGTTCCTTCCACGTTACATTTGTTTCTGTTATCGCTATTAACTGGTTTTCGTGCTGGATCTGTTTTATTCGCCTCAAATCTAACAGTAGCCTATCCAAATTCCAAGCATTACCCTCCATCATTAAGATTACCTTTTTGACAACCAGCAGTGGAGAAGCTCAATTCAATTTGTTCCTTCACTTCAACGGACTTGCCTTCTAAGTTAAGTAGATTGAGAAAGGGACTTTTCCTGATTAATTGGACATCAAAACATAAGAAAAAAAAAACAAAAAAAAAAGTTGAGAGGTAGAAAAAATTGTCTGGAAGTGGACAGAAAGAAATTAGGTCGATTCTGGGGCGTGGAGGGGGGAGGTGTGGGAAGTATAATGTAACACTTGTGACGGCTTGTGACGAGATACGGACAAACAGGACGAGGGCCAAAAATCACGAAAATGGTGGGACGTCTTTGGACAGCCTAAGTGTGGTGTCGAAACGCTGTTGTCTGTTGTCTTACTGACAGGTCTTCCTCTGGGTAAACGATAACTATTCTTACCAAGCCTCTATACGGCAACGGAGTACTACCCTGACGCTGCACCTTACCACGTCATGATGTATGCGACCCGCAGACACCCCAGTAAAGGCGCCCAAGTGCTGAACGGCAGTATGATGCAAAAACATTCGCATCTCCCACGCAACTCTATTTCATTTTCTCTAACTAAATACGACTAAAGCTACGGTGTATTACACAACAATAAACAGTGGCAAAACAAGTTCTAATTTTTTTAGACTAATCACGGTTGAGCGCCGTCGGGAACTGCCCCCTAGGCCATGCCCGTGCTCCTTTTTGGCCCGTAGGCCGAGGCGGAAGTTAGTTCCTCAAGTCAGGACATTGATTCGAACGAATTCGAATGCAACGAGCACTAAGTACGGTCACAGTATTGGAGGCATGACCGTGTGCTTGGTTCGTGGTTTGGAGTTACAAGTGATAGGTGCATGCTGACGTGATCTTATCGCGTCGGGGTACCCATTGAGCGGGCGCGTGAAATGCGGTCTACCGACAACCCACAGTGCTACTGAATATTTTTTTGTGTAACACCACATGCACATGCTATCACTCGAACCACTGCACCAACCCGACAAATCGCATACTTACCCTCCATACTTACCTCGGGTTTGCCTTCTCTCTTTCTGCCCTTCTCGCGAAGAAGCATTTTCCATCAGGTGATCCAGCATCGGATCCAGCGGCGTACTGTCATTTGGTATAATTTGCTATAACGCCTAGGCCGGAAAAATACAAATACTGACCTTCCAAGCTGTTTTCCGTTCGCCTGCTCCCGTCTCTGCATCCCTGCATCCCTGCAGCTCTTCTGTAGGAGGAGAGTCACTCCTACATTAAGGGAAAATGCGTGCCGAAATTTCAATAATGATACAGCAGTTGTAGGATTCACCGCTAGGTGGCGTTTGTCATACAGGTCGGCGTTCGTCACGCAGATTATAGCGCAGCTGTTACTTTTGCCTTCTAGGTAAATAAGTTATTATTTTCTAAAGGTGAAACAAGAAAACTTGAAATAGCATCCAAAATGTAGTTGGAGGGATGATTGCTATTTGTTGTTTAAAAAATATGTATTCCCATTAACACAGAACAATGATATGTGGCCATACCCGCAAGCTACGTGAAGCCAGATAAATTTTTGATCTACTTAGTCAGGTGTATCTAAAGAAATTTTTGAAATTTACATTTGGCTGGTGAAGTTATTACACAAAGCCTGAAGTGGTGCACTGCTGGAGTTGCCACGCAGGCCTGGCATATGTCCCTTTTTGTGGTATTTCCCGTTTCTCTGTCTTTTGAATACCAACGTTTGGTGGTATATGTATACATTTACTGTGGTTTTATAAAGTATGTAACTATCTTCGAAATATGTTTACCCTGCTCGCCCCAAACGTGATGAATCATTAGGGAGGATAGTCAGGATACCCGACATCAGCAACACGTACGTACTAGTCTTAACGTGTATTTTGGCTGATTAGTCCCTTCTTCTTGAAAAGCTTGTTTCGCTTGTGCCTGAGGAATTATACCAACTTGTAAGCCTCATTCTCTGTCACTAGAGGGCTAAATCAGTAAAGAAAATGTGTTGTGTCAAATTCAAATAAACGTTTCCGATCATTTTCTACAGACGACTTTGTGACGAGACAGAAATTACGTTGCTCATACGTTTACATCCCAGTCGAAAGCCTGAATTCACAACGACTTGCAAATAGAGTTTCATTGAAAACGGACGTAGATCTCTTATCTCTGAAAAAAAAAAAAAAAAAGATGTTGCTGTCTGGAATTGTGCGAACAACTGCGGTAGAAGAGGCCATCAAAAAGGTAAGGCAATCCATCGCGCTCTTCCCGTAATTGAAAATGTTGTAAATCAGGCCTATCCTGAATGCAGTTGATGGCAATTTCAATCAAATGTCATTTCTCGATATGTTCATTTCAGATGACGAGACAAATTGAATTTTAACAATGAACTCATCGAATTTTCTTCTTTATTTCTTTTATTCGCAGCAGAAGTTAGTGTCCCCAATGCCAGCTAAATCTCCGAAATTGAAATGGATGGCCATTGGAGGCTTCGTTGTGGGTTTCATGGCAGTTTTGAAATACACCGGCAACCTGAACAAGGCCTTCTTCATTGATTGGTTTAAAGAAATTCCAACCGACGTTAAGCAACGTGCGGGTGGAGGCATGGCCGAGTCACCAAGCGACGTCAGACTACCTCCTGGATCGCGCAACAACTAGGTAAAAAAAAAACCGTACTACGTAGCTAATTTAATTGACTACCAAATAGTTAAACTTTTAATGCGATCTTTTGTTGTTGCAGAAGAGCTTTATGGCTGCGTTCGAGTAAATCCGAAACCAAATGTCCTTTATTTTTGATTTTTTTAAATATAAATTGTGTTTCCAAATTCTCACTTTTATTTCTTAAAGATATCGTCTATGTGTACATGATTGCATTGAGGTTGGAAAATATATTCAGTTAAAAACTACGCAATCTTCGTTTAGCTGTCACATTTTATCGACATGTATACGTCACCTTGGCTTCACCGATTCGCAATGAATTTCTGTCGTTGGAAGAAAACCTATTACGGTGAATAAACAAGAGCATATACAGATGCCGCTTAATATAGCCGGATAAAAATATTGTGGTTCGATAGAAGCAAGTATTCGACTGCTTTGTGCAATTCTTAAATAGCTTAACATGATAGTGATTTGATACATTTTTCAATCACGGCTTAATTACCCCTTAATCATTCATTCTCTTGTGACTGATAACTCTGATACTGTGAGGCAGAGCTTCACTTCTGATTATTGCCTTGCGGCAACTCGATCGATTCTTGATTGCTAAATGCCAAACATAAACGTTTCCGCGCATTCTTTCATGATCGTCGAATGATCGACGATCGACATCGTCTCTTCATCGAATTAAGCTGTTTTTTTCTACGAGCATTGTCGAGTCCTCATTCCCGTTCCAGCGTTTCGACGAGTAAGATATCACATCAAACGTCACTATGGCCCAGTGGTTCGCATACAACAAATACACCGACGAAATGATGAAGGTAAAATAGCCGTACAATTTTCATATCCCTCCATGGGACCAGCTTTTGTTATTTAAGTGACACTTAGTAAGTATATATTTTTTTAAAAAATGGGATAGATAATGCGAACGCAAGGCTTCAAACGAACCATGACGGGCGTGGTGATTGGTTCGCTGGCTGCATTGTTGACGTTGAACTACAACAAGAAGAAACAAGGAACTTCCGAAGGCTCGCAGAGACACTAAAAGCTGCCGGCTTGACGTCCAAGTCGGTGAGTTACGGTTGCTGCCACACATAAATGAATCCGATGTCCATTAATTTTAGAATTTACGGCAGGGTTAAATCGAAAATTTCAACTGGACTTGACCAGAAGGAAGAGCAGCTCATATATTCATTACTATATACTCTTGCGTCTCATCGTTGTGCCTTGTAACATTCGTTCTTTGAATTTCGTTGCCGCGTTCTTTACAAGAGCTAAAATAAAAATAATGTAGATCAAATGAACACCTGCGTTTCAAAATTTGTTGTAGCACATTTTTACGTCGACAAATAATGTACAGTGCTGGTCGTCTTGTGTTTTCTGTATGTCTCAATTGCATCCAATCAAAAGGCTTTTTATCGGAACTTGTCGTATTCCGCAACCAACATAAATTAGGATTTACTTTCCAGCAATTTTGTTTAATTTTATTTATTATACCGTACATCAACACAAATTACGCACAGCCAAAGATATGATATGAGCGTACGAGCACGTATGAGCGCAAGAGGTTAAAAAAGCGCGCATCATCTCTTATTTAATTATTATAGTGGCTTCCGTTCCAGGGGGTATTATTGGCTGTGAAATACAAACACGATTATATAGGCTATATAACTACAAAACACTTTTAAAGACATATTCCATGAACGTAAATTCGGAGTGGGCATACGCTTTGATTTGATGAGTCGGACTTGTCCGTCTGCTGGTGATGCGGAGCTTCGTGTGTTTTACCGTCCCGAGCCAACAGAAGTTCAGCGAAGAATTCCCTGTTCAGATTGCCGCTGATTTTCATAACACCCAAGAAACCCAAAACAACGCCTCCGATCGCTGCCCATTTCAGCCCATTTTTGACTGAAGGGGTTCTCTACATGAATCGGGAAAAATGGCGAAAGTCAAGCATTCAAACTTTCAAACATGTTTAAACGAATTTTCAGCAAGAACAGATGCAGAGCGTCATGTGTAACCAGATACATTATAACGTGTGAACGAGAGTTTTACTTACCATTTGGGTATCATGAGCAACATTAGTTCGCTTTAAAGTCGTAAAAGGCATCTTATTGTCTCAACGCAACGATAACTATGACTATATCTATCCATTCGCTCTTGAAGAGACTTTGAGAACAACGTCTGTCGATCGAGGCTTATTTTGGTGAAGACAATTGAGCGTTTGGGGAATAGTTTCCCCGATTAGGAACACTAACGTAAAAGTGACGTCTATATGTTTGTTGAAAATAGCCTTATACATTTCCATGAGATTACATTGTGTCCGATGGTAGGACGAATAAAGAAGTGGTTGGACGTTTTGTTATTTGGGTAACGCGATTTCAGCGCCCCAACGGGTTACAACCAAGAACGTGACGTCTTTTAACGTGACGCAAAATCGAATTCTTTTGCCGGATAGAAAACGCAATACCCGCAATAAAGCCAAAAATAAAAACACAAACAAATAAAACTTCAAAGCAAAATAACAAACATTTCTAGTTCGTTGACCCGGCCGTTTGACATGGAACAATCAGACGCAGCTTGTATATAGGTCTTCAGCCTTTCGGTTGTTTCATATCTGTTCGGTCTAGTGCAATCTGCCAAATAAATCAGAAGAGGGGTTGTCCAGTGCCTCTGTCGCGGGGTAGAGCAATTAAGATGTGGTCGTTTCAAACGTGTCCCGCGCTGGCTAATAAACCAATCTTTTAATGGTATAGTTCGATGAGGGCACAGAAGATTAAAAAAAAAAAAAAAATGACACTCACCCACATACCTGCAAGATTAACTACACCAATCAGCGAGATTCATTCGGAAAAGGATCGATACATCACCACGAAAACACCACTGTGGAGACTGTCAAAATATAACGCGGTAGTTATGAATGTCAACTAGTCAAAGGCATCAATTTGGTTTCACGACTTTGAAACAACACTGTCGATTCCGATAAGATCGTTCGGAAGTGAAAAGGGACTTGACCTGTCCGCGTCCTGCTCCAATATAAATAGGAGCCTCTTCTCCAGCAGCTGCCCAGTTTGTTTGCGACCTCATTGACTTTACAAAGGTAAAATATTCTTCTTGCTTTTCTTTTTTGTTTCCCCTTTGATTATAATGCGAAATATTGTTTGTTTTACAGATGAAATTGACGTTGATCCTTCTCGTTTGCTTCGTGGGGGTTACCTACCAACAAGGATACGCGTGGTCACCTTTCCATCGTCACTCACCGCGCCTTTATCTGTCCAACAATTACCATGAAAATGACCGCCAGCTCCCTGCCAAGTCTGCCTACGATTTTGAGGTATAGGATGTGGTTATCTTAAAAATGTTCATAAACTTTCGCAATAAATAATTTTCATTTTGAAAAACTTAGTTAGCAGATTCTCTGGCCACGTATGACGATGATGAAATTGCTTCTTCACTATCCGACGTCCAGGCGAGAATTCCGTTTGGCAGCGCCAGGAAAGCGCAAAAGAAATTTTTCGTTACCAGCGTATTTCCCAACTCGTTGTTCCCGTTTAACTTTCGACCTGTGACCGTCACAACCTTAACCACCACCGCCCTTTCTGTCATAACGTCAACGGCTGTGCTTGCCACCGTGCAGTCGTGCATTCCTGCTGCACAGTTCCTTACTCAACAAGCAGCGGGAGGCCCCATGGTATTTACGACTGCTTGCGGCCGTCGAAGACGCGGCATCGACCAGCCAGACAGACAAATCGAAACACAATTCGATGATTCGATATCACCGACTGCAGTTTTACCGTATTGAATATTTCGCAGTTTATTATTGATTCATAAAATGACGTCACTTGTGTTTAGATTGGCCACAAGCAGCGTCGCACCCAGTTTTGACGGGTATGACGATGTCCAGCCGGAACTAAGGTCGTCGCAGACAAATCTTGAAGAAGACCAGCGCCAGATATTTCGTGTTGACGCGGGTAACGCGCGTCAACGTCGCGGCTTGAGCCTGGTACTGACTGTTACGTTAACCTCCACATCCTACTCGTTTTCCACTACGACCCTGAAGAAAACGGTGAATTTGAGTGGGACAGGACAACTGTCTTGTTTGCCAGCAGGTTTCGCAGTATGTTAGGCCACCGAATCTTTATATTTTCATCCCCCCTCTTTTCATGCATTTTTGTTTTTGGTTTTCAATACTCTTTACAAACTTAGCCTTTGTCAAGAGATTTCATTGCTTATGAATTTTTCGCTTTTTTTTTTTATCGGGGGTAATAATCTCTTATTTATCTGTTCAATTTCGCATGACATCCAGCTGAATTGGCTATATCCTCGGATTGCTGTCCAGGATGGTCAGTTCGTGAAAGTCTGAATAATTAATTTAATTAGAAAACAATGACAGTTATAATTAACATCTCCGACATTTTGTTGTGAAGATACAGAAGAAAATTTTATGTATCCACTCAGATTGTTTTGTTTTTTTTCTCCTTCTGTTTCTTGCTTTACTCCACGAAATGTGTGCACAAGAAAATAGTTAAATACACCATTTTTTAACATTCGGATGAGTAACATCGTAAATCAATTCGTTAATCGACTCTTAACGACCAATGTTTGAAACCTTCGTTAATTTATGTCTGATACTTAACGTTTAGTTTGAAAAGTATTAACGCAAAAGAACTGTGGCATGTCCGGTATTAGACTATAGTGCAGGAAAATCTTGACCTTTCCACAAACTGATACGTATAAGATAAACAGCTGACATTTAAGTGCACCCATAGCTAACACTTGACAGCCGTTACATATTCATCTTTCTTTACGTAACGCATCAAACTGGAGAACGATGAGGTCGTCGCCCTCCATAACGATCGTATTCGTGATGAAAACTGCCCTTGTAGATATCATTAGTATATATCCTTGTACGGTTTTCAACATGATTGTCTTTGCGTCAAATGGAAATCTGGGTTTTTACCAACGCAGAAGTTTAATGGCTTCTCTTCTCTGATTGTTGCGATATGCACACCCTGTTTGGTGCTATATGCTATGTGGTTTTTGTGGGATTTTCGATAGAGAGATATAAAGGTGAATAGAAAAAATAAAAACAATGGGAAAAACCCATCGATAAAAATCGTATGTTGCGTACGGTTTTAGTTGATGGGTCATAAATAAAAGCTATTAAGCGTCAACGTTAGGTGATGTATCGTCTCAGAATTAATTACGACATTTTTCGAAGGTCTAGAAGGGTCGGTTTTTTTTCATGTACGATATGCTTGTTCAATAAGCAAAGGCTCCATACGAAGCATTAGAAATGGGAAAACCACGAGTTAGCCAAACAACACCTCAGCATTTAAACAAAGAAGGTGTTACATTGACATGCTTTGTGTGCGAACAAGAAAACAGAAATTCACGGATGGCCATTATCAACTGTATATTGTGTTTGTCTTGTTTTTCATCGTATACATATCGTTCGACAAACAGGAAGACTTTTCGATATTTATATTGCATGTACCGTACACTGCCCACCGAAGCTACCTTCCACAACCCACCCATCCGAAAGTAACGAAAGAACAATTCTGATAATATCCCAAAAGTCATGAATAAAGAGCGATTATGATCTGTGGTTTCAGATTGCCGCATTTGATTGACACCTCGTTAATCCCTACGTCTAAACAGAAAGGTACGTCCCTACAAAATTGATGGGCAGTCTTTCTGGTCGACCGGAATCAGATTGCTCGCTTTGAAAGGTCCTTTGGCGAAGAACTGCGAGTTGACTGTCTCCCAAACAGTTGCTGGTAGTGTCGTTTGCTTACCCAAAACCCAAAGTTGTTCTTTAAAGAAGGGCAAAAAAAAAAAATTTATCATTGATATTTTCACAAAATATTCAAGAATAGTTTAACTATCACCTTGTCGGAATCCGGTGCAAAGAGGATTGCAACTCCAGGCCACCGCGTAGTTCGTGTAATCAGTGGAGATAATCCAGAAACGAATGGGCAAAGTTGCTGAATACAGAATTTTATTTTTCATTCAAGATCCATTATTGAAAGTAATCGTATTAAAAAAAATATATATATCTTACTATTCCAGCTAATGACGGGAATCTGAACGACGAATTTGCTCAATTCACCGTAGTCGAAATAAGCATTGCCTGCAGCCACTGTAGCGCCACCATCCCTGTTGCATAATACAAGAGCAAGTCGTAGTATAACACTCAACTCACGAACGCTTTTAATCAGTCGAATTTCGCAAGAACAGAAATGAAACTTACGTAGTACTGATTCCCTTGAAAGACATCTTGAGAGCACCTTGTCTCGAAGGCTTTATGTCCACCACAGAACACCTGGTGTCATCTTCAAAAGCCGACGGATACCGACTGATCTCGTACCACCTCGAAACGATGAACTAGACACAACAACAACAACCCAGCGAATCGACCAGGATCGTACAAAAAACATCTTCAACATTAAACGAACATTTAAACTTTTGGACATTCAATTTTACCTGAGCTGGATTAAACCGAGCCTGCGTCGCGTATTTTGGGCATTCACCGGGTAAAACTACCTGGCCCATAACCAGCGATGGTATTCCGACAGCCAGAAATGCAGCCAACGAAATGAATGCACACAAGTTTGCCATCGTCGCTTGTTTTGATGTTCTCCGGATAACAGACACCAACGGTTTAGTGCAGACCCAAGTGTTGCACGTTTCTTTATATATATACAGAAAGACGAGAATTCACGCCTTCCACCTTGGACCGCGATAAAACGACGCTTCTAGCACTTGGGTTAGTAACCGACGTATAGGGCAAAGAACCCCGCTGCGTTTGGGAATGGCGGGAGGGAAGAATAATATATTAACATTTCGTGGTGGGACGTAATTGTTTCACGGATCGCTGGCTGGCGAGACCCTCTGGTTTCTTCTTTCTATAAGCAGGAGGTAATCAATTCAAAACTGAAAGAGTCTTCCCTCTTTGTCGAATGCTATCGAGAGGCACGATCACGTTGTTTCTACCTGCAAAGTCCTCCTCGACATTGCCTGCAATCCGTCTCGCTCGTCGTCATCACGCCCGCATCAGAGGTCGGAGCAGTTGTTTCACGCTGAGCGAGAAAGGACCCACCGCTTATTCAGCTGGAAATGGGCATGCATGCCACATGTAGTTTTTTTTAGAAACGAAAAAGAAAAAAAAACAAAACAAAACAAAAAATCGTGTTTGTTGTTATTTCAACCTTGAAGGTGGAAATGAAACCCTTGGGGTTACGCGGCCAAGTCGCCGGTACATCACACACATCAACGCGCCCGATCGATTTCAGTTTCGTTGTATTAGTACCAGACAAAAAAACACACAAAAAAACAAAAAAACAAAAAACAAAAAAGAACTCGGCGGGTGTGTTTTCATATCTTATAGCCTATCTTATTGAAGGAAGCGTTATTTATATCCTTGTATTAAAATCCTTCTGTCCGAACATCGGGAATTCCTGCCTCATCGATATGACGCGCGGTTGTAGAGGATGATTTATCGATTCAACCAGTCAGGTTTATTTAGATGAATCGTCAGATAGGTTTTATCTCGATGGAAGGGTTGTATTTTTTTTCCCCCCGTCCTTCACCGTGTGCTTGTAAACGAAAAATTCTTGTATAGAAGTAACGATCCATCAGCCATTTTCTTGATGCTATTTTTTTATTTTCTTCTTCTCATTTGAATACCTATCGACGTTTTTAGTACTTCAGAAATGTTGGGAATGTGACAGAAAATGTTTATCGTTTTAATTTCACTTTTTCTTTTGAGGGAGGGGGAGGTGATACGTCCTTGATACATCGACACGTCACGTTTTTGCACGGATATAAATTTGGAAAAATATCACGAAATCGATTTTTATTTTTTTGCGTTTCGCGAACCATAACCCACCTGCAGTGCGGCTGTTGCTTCGATCCCCAAAAACGGGCTAGAACTATGCAGGACCTTGGTCGGCGACAGGAGAAATACTTGGCTGCAGTCGTCGTCTTTCAACCTCAGGGTCTTTAACTGTGTTTTCAAGGCTGAATAACAAATACCGTCTGTTCAACTGTGGACGCGGAACCTTTTTATTTTACTGCCGCATGCCCATTCTTAGACAACGATGGTGGATGTTGCAGGCCAGACCACCAGACTATAGTTCATGGTCAAAAACGAGCTGCTCTGTCCAGCTCAACGGAGAGCAGAGGGGTAGTGGAGCAATGAGGATACCCCATTGTTGCGTCGTCCTGGTGAAACAAGTTGAACACACCACGTTGCTTATTGAATGGCATCTTTTAAACTTTCGATGTGAAAAGCGATAAGGTGTAAAGAAACCCGGATACATCGAAACAACTGACGGTGGTCGTGAGGTTATACCGATAGTCATGTTTATTTTTTAAGACGTTTATATTTGTCAACCTGCATTTGGAAGGATTCCGAATGCAAATTTTAGTTTTGATCCGGAAAAATGAAATAACATGGAATCTCACATAAAAGCGATGGTCATTTTTAAGGCTGAGACAATGATGTCTGAACGATCCTTTCCATCCTTTCGTGTTGGAAGACAATTTCAATCAAGAATGGGCAACAGAAAACATTGAAAAGTACAATATAAAGTTAAACTGATGTTGATTTCTGTATTATGCCCCCTGCAAGAGTCTATATGGGAGAAAATAATGGCCCAGTACCATCAACAGCGCTGAATTTATTTTTGGCATGTGAACTTGTTGACTTATTGCTTTTCAAGCTTTGTGCAAACAACGGCTTTACTGACGATGCTTAAATGATGAGAGATGGAGAATGTTGATTGTCCATTCTACCCTATTTATTGCTAACCGAAAAGGACCAATGAAATTGTTATAGAGGGAGTTGGCCAATTTGATCATCTTCTCTGTATACCTTTGTAGTTTGTGAGAAACGAAGAATAAATTCAAAAGAATCGAAAAGACAAGGTGATCCCAGGCAAAAATCCGACACAATTAAATGCATGTTTTAATATTGTGTTTATATTGGCACACTTTAGGACGATATAAATTATGTATTGAATCATACTAAAGTCTAAAATATAATTTTTAGATAAAAAGAATAATGAATTGTGTCCCACTTGTGGTATACTAGCATAAGTAAAATAATAAATTGAAACATGGAGGAATTGTACTCAATGCGTATCGAACTTCGGACCTATTTATCGGTAGCCGTACGTGCTACCAAGTGTGCCACCTTCGATAGTAGTTGACCCAAGAAATATCTATCCAAATTCGATTCAAGTGCTTTAGGTGATAGAAAAATTTTGGAGATTTTTTTAATATTTGGAAACATTTGATTTTACGTGATAGAATTTGGTTTTCGAACATCAACGATTCATAAAAATTGATTTTGTGAAATTTATAATGATAACTTAACTTAATTGAATTAACATAATAATTTGAAACAGAGAAATCGACATTATAAAGTTAAACTTTCGTATTTATGCGGATACTTGGAATAGAAGTGGCTAAACAAAATAAAAATACCCTGAAAAATTGGTTCTTCCCAACTTTCCAAGTCCATAAAATATTCGGGGTATAATCTCGTTTATTCGGTTCAGGCGTTCACAAGTCCAAAAAAATTATGGGATATTATTTGATAATATAATGAATGGTATAAACACCTCCAAAAATTTGGGAAAATGTAAAAATTTTGCTTTTTCTCATTATTCCTGGGTTGCTAACCCCGAAAGAATTATATCCTTTTTAACAGTCATATAATAATTTTCCAAAATTTTACGCACTAATCACATCTATGCACTATGTTAACTTTTGTTTCATCGGTGTGAAACACGATCTATTGAAAACTATAATATAACTCATAATAATTGACTTCTAATAATATATACATTAAGCAATAATTGCCTCCGCCTTGTATCAAACTGCATAATATTACTTTTTTATCACATTTTATTACCAGTTTGTAAAGTAACAAATAATTAATTTTGATAGTATGCGATTTATTGAAAACTAGCATAATTAATTGCTTCTGTTTTATTAGCATGTATTAAATTGCATATTGTTACTTTATGATCATACTTAATACAAACTAGTATGATAAAATCAGGCTAATATATCATTAATTATACTAGTATGCGATTCATTGTAAACTTGTACAATTAATTGTCTCAGATTTTTGGCTGGGATAGGCAAACTTTCTGTCATGGCAGTCGCTGCAAGCGCTCCGGAATTCAACCGGTCTAGAAAATTGCATTGTACATCCCGAAATACTAAAAGTTGAAATTGCATTGTTGACTTGCGATGCTATTTGACACTGCTGTCTGATCTCCGTGTTGCAGCGGTTATTACATTCCAATTTTTAGTGTTTCTAAAGTTTACTCTAGGAGAAAGCCCAACAAAGACTTACACTGAAATATGCCCCACCCCTTTCAACGGAACTCGCAAATACCTTAACTTTTGTGTCATATATAGTATATAATATACTCTTCGAGTTTTCCATTGAAATGCAGAACGAAAAGCAGCTCGGTAAGATTTAAGAGGTTTCGAAAGTCCCCAGAATATGTTGGCAGAGAACATAACTGGCGCTGCGTTGGCGGAGTAAACCGGTGTAAAACTGACACAGTGCCAAAGAAAAGAAGAATATAATCAAACTGGGACACAAAGCTTGCGCTAAAGCGCAGATCACGATCGCCGATTATCCTCTATTGACCAATGCCACGTTACAACTGCAGATACACAAACTCAAATACATCATATGTACCCGCAAACTGAGGCCATGCTCTGACATGCCGAATGAAAAATACACGAAAAACGTTTGATTTCGAATGGACGGGAAAGAAATTTTGCGACCGCATTATGGACGTAGACTACTTTGAACTATCTTTAGTTTACTCTTACGAGAACTAACCGTTGGTACATACTTATTGCAATTTAGAAATAACAAAACTAAGCGCCTTCACTCCGTTCGTGAAGTTTCCGATAGGGTTCGGCCCAGGTTACTATTGAATCGTGGTAACCGTATGCTCCTGATGTGAGTTCGTGTATGCCAACATGAAAACAAAGGGCATTTTTGTGATCCTAGTTGAATTTTAAGTCTAAATCGTGTATAGTTTTCAATATTAGTTAGTATTCTAAAAGAAAATAAATGGGACCAACGTGTTGCTGCCGCGCCAGCAGTAGCGCTCCGTTTTCTACATTTATTTTAAAAACCATAAGCCTCACGTTAAAAAGAACTTGCGTATCGTGTTGTGGTTTAATTACGAATCGAAATCATGTATTTTTAACTAAATCTAAAATTTAGCCAAAAATGAAAAAGTGAGAAGGCTAAATCGTGTATAGTTTTCAATATTATTGAGTATTTTAAAAGAAAATAAATGGGACGAACGCGTTGCTGGCGCCCTCATATTTTCGTCAAAATCTGCAAAAATTGACTTCTCTGAAAATTCAATAAAAACACTCACGTTATACTCAAAATTAAACGCTGATTCCGGCTGGAATACTTTATTTTCCCATTAGGGGAGGGTGGGGCCAATTGAAACGCGGAGCAATTGAAACAAAAATTCTAGCTCTCTACGTATGACAGCTAGAGTTTTGAAATAATTTGGGGTAACAGAAATGGGGACTTCTTATTTTTAGTAAAAAGGTCAAGTTGATGGTCCTTAAAGTTTTTTAGTTATCCGTAAAAATTAAAATTCAGACTTGTCTGACTTGTTTGATTATTTTTACCGTTTTATTTTTTTAGTTTCACCTATTAATTTTCTAAAGAAAATATAACACCATATAACATATTATTCTACATTCATTTACGTACATACTTATTACATTTGTTTTATCATAAACGTATTTTTTATGTTTAAAAAAATTTATATTGGTGAAGATCCCTGTGTGGGGCAAATGAAATGCTTTATTCACTCGGCCCATCCCTAGCGATCGGCCCCGATTAGCCAAAATCAGGTTAACCGCCCCGCCCTGGAAAAAGGCAATCGGGGCTGAATCGGGGTGCCACTTCGTAAGCCTAGGTGGGGCGGGGCAAAAATCTAGATTAACCCGCTTGCCCCGACGCCATTTGCAAAAATGGCGCCCGAATTCAAACTACGAAGTTGGGTCGGGATTTCATCGGGGCAACCGAGGCGAACTCCCCGAATTTCATCATAATAATCGATTTCGACTTGATCGATAATGTTTCTACGTCGATCGATTGATTGCAATCGAGGTTGCATCCCCGATTAGGTACCCCGATACAACCCCGATTGAGATCGGGGTTTAAACATTTTCACCCCGAACCTCGAACGCCCCGCCTCGAGCTCCAAATTTCGCAAACCCGATTGGAAAAATGCGCCCCGATTAGGGTCGGGGCCGATCCCTACCCATCCCTAGTGCTCGGCCCCGCTAATCGGGGAGCTTTTTAGTCGATCCAGTGTGGGGATAATCTTAATCGGGGAAGTGATCTCGATGCTCGGTGCGGTGATATCGGTGATCGGTGCCTTCCCCGATTATCAATGAATAGTGATCTAAATTGGCAGTTGCCCTGCGGCCAACAAGAACAAAATGTGACCCTAGTCACGTGATTCTCGTTGGCCTTTCAGAACGCAAGGTCACTGGTAAGACTAACCCCCTATGGCTGAAGCGGTGCTATCGGTGCAGCACCGATTATGGCACCGTTCCGCACCGAAAAAAGAAATCCCCGCACCGAACTTCCCCGCTTCATTTTTATCGGGGAAGCTTAGCGGTGTCCCCGATTAGAATGTGATCGGGGCCGAGCCCTACCCATCCCTGGATACGCGTCCTATTTCATTAATATTACAACGTTGTTCGAGTTGTCTGTAACAAAACATTAGTACGCGATTTTTAAACCAAATTTGCCTGTGTTTTAAGAACAATAATGGTTAGAAGTAGAAAAGTTGTGTCAAATCGAGGACAAATACCAGCGGTAGTGTTTGAAGAAGCTGCAAATTCAGTTATGAACGGGGAAAATTTGTACAGGGCAGCTGCCGATAGTTTTGGTGTCAACATCACTGTTAAAAATCACAACACTTTTTCCGTGCGAAAAACCCCAAATATTTCGTTCTACCAGTTTTGGGGTTAAAACCCCGAAAAATTTAGGCGATTTCCACAACAATAAACACGGGGTTTCTTCTACCTAATATTTGAGGATTAAACCACGATATAATAGGAAAGGTACACTCTCGCGCTATCCCAGTCTCTTGGAAGAAACGGCGGGTGTTCAGTAAAGGGTCCCAAGATTCCCCACCAGGTTCGCTAGTATAGGAGGCCCCTCGCCTCTCGGGGGTATAGTCAAAATTGGGGTTTTTCGTTCGTTATCTATAAAATTACCAATCAATGTGTCCAGAAATTGATTTCATTTAAGCTTAATTTAATTCCCTATCCTTAAATACCAAATTCATCTAGATTAGGCAATTATTTATATGTTAAATTTGTGATTGAAATTCACAATTTTTTGAAATTTGCGCCTTTCGCAACATTGCCTATTTCATTATATTAAACACGTTTGTCTTCTCTCTAGTGCAGCAACTTTTACACCTTTGTTAAAAATTGATATATTTAATGAATATTAACGAATTCTATTTCTAATGAATTCTGCACTAGAGAGAAGACAAACGTCTTTAATATAATGAAGTAGGCAATGTTGCGAAAGGCGCAAATTTCAAAAAATTGTGAATTTCAATCACAAATTTAATATAGAAATAATTGCCTAATCTAGATGAATTTGGTATTTAAGGATAGGGGATTAAATTAAGCTTAAATGAAATCAATTTCTGGAAACATTGATTGGTAATTTTATAGATAACGAACGAAAAACCCCAATTTTGACTATACCCCCGAGAGGCGAGGGGCCTCCTAAACTAGCGAACCTGGCGGGGAATCTTGGGACCCTTTATTGAACACCCGCCGGTCTTGGGGATAGCCGAGAGTGTACCTTTCCTATTATATCGTGATTAAACTACCAAATTTTGGGGTTTTATCTCATTGTTTTTCAATAAATTATTGTCAGGGACGGAATTCGAACCTCTGAAGCTTGGAACTGATGGTTTCAATTCCACCCCAGTGTCTTACCACTGAGCTATGTTCGATTTATGATAAGTTCCAAATATATTTTCAAGTACAATTTAAGTGCGTGGATGGTAGAAAAAAATTTGCGAAAAGTTTGAAAAGATTTTTAAACATTTAAAATTACGTCCTAAAATTTTGTTTTCGAACATCACCGATGGATAAAAATTTATATTGTAACATTTTTAATTTTCAATTTACGACTAATTCGAAGGGTTTAAAAATTTTTTGGGGTGAAAACCTTTTGCTGTAATTATTTGAAAGTCCGTGAACACAATAAAATTATGAGCAAAAATTATATTTTACAATATTTTTATGTACTATTAGTTTCTGTTCTCTCTATTTGTAATACATTTTTAAACACTGATTTTTTGGGTTCTAATTTATAGGGGTTTAAGCCCCAAAAATTTCGTGTTACAAAAAAAAATGTATTTTAAATCCCAGTTATTTCGTATCCGCTACGAAAAATTCGATCGGTGAAAATTTTTTCGTGGTTAAAACCCCCGAAACACTTGTAACCTTTTTAACAGTGATCTCAACGTTACAAAGGTTTATAGCCAGGAAAAAAAGGGTGTCCCATCAAGAATTGGCTATTATCCGGTCAGCAAAGTTTTTGACATGGAACAAGAAGCTTCCATAGCAAAATACGTTATAAAGTCACATAACAGGTAGGCTACTATGGTTTAGGTAGGGCAAAAACGCAAATTCGGACACGAAGCAGTTTCATGCTAATTCCGGACAAAAAAAATGCGACTTTTTTAAAAATTAATATCCGTCTAATAGGGTGTTTATTGGGACATCTAATAGACAAAATTCATACTAAATGCGGGGTGCGTTATTCGGCTAAAGGGCATTTTATGAAACGCAACAATAAACGGAAAAACGCAAATTAAAATCTGTGCGTTTTGTTTGCGGCCAAAGAACCCAGACAGTGCACTTTCTGCTACCTGATACCTCGATGGCTAAAAAAATATTAAAGGTAAGATTGCACAAATCCTGTTACTAATTACACCTAAATGTAGACCAGGAAAAGCTCTATAAATTATATATAAGTCTGTCCAGTTTAGAGGTCAGTCAGAATGTTAGGAATATAGACAAACACCCAACTTTGCTAATTTCGGACAGCCGATGCTAATGTCAGACAGTGATTTTAGTAAAAAAAAAATTTAGAATTTATTGTTTATGTTTTTACCTCAATCGACGCAGAATTTTAAAATCAGTCGATTTATGTATGATGTTTTCGTGTTAGTTACTTAGTTTTCACAATTTTGATGGAATTCATGAAAAATGCATTAGGGACTTAAAATCTAGTCCGGCTTCATCCAAGAAACTTTTTTTTGCATTTTTTTTGAAAAATAGCATTGAAGTTCAACGCCAATAAGGTTTATTTAATTTTAAAGACATTAACAAAATGTTACTGTGCCTCACAATTCTTAAAAAGAGAAATATTTCGGGAAACATTGCCCCTTATTCGGACACACGTTTTTGAAATTAGATTTTATCAAAACGCCAGAAATTTTTCCACTTTTTTCAGTCCTAAATTCCAGCATGATGCGCATTTTATTTTGAATTGTCCTATTATTGTAAATATGTAAAAAGTGTTTTTTAATTGCTCTTGTTGTATCCCTATCTCATTGCCTGTAAAACGGTGTTGCTAATTCCGGACACTTTTTTTAAAAAACCAGCACATAGCTGGAAATTTTTAAAAATCATTATTAGAATTAGCTCTGTGGGTGAATTCTTGGCTAGTGATGCGAAGTTGTATGGTTTAAGCCTCAGAAGCGACAAGTTCATCACATGCGTTGAAAATACATTCTTCACAATATTGTGCTGTTTAGCTAGCCATGTATAGGGGAGACTGGAGTATGCCGGGACACCGGGTCAAGAGGGACAGTAGGGGGAAAAATAGTAGATTTTTATAAAATTAAAAATTTTTTTTGTATGTTATTTAGATACATACAATCTACTTTGGCATGAAATTTGGTTGAGTTTTGTCAATAACTGTATCAGTTATCAACAAAACTAAAAAAACTGGTTTTTTTTAGTTAATTTTGTCTCCGCCATTTAATGTTTCTAGAAAAAAATAATCGCAAATGGCATGTAAATATAATATAGATATGAAGCTTAATCATTTCTTTATCGTTAAAAACAAAAATTATAATTTTCGATCAATTACTGTAGATAATATTAACGTTTTAAAAAAATAGTCTTTATCGGGAAATCGGGACAGCTGTTTTTGACTAAAATGGGACATTAGTGGGCGGGTTTGGTCTTTAAGCCCATCACTCATCACCGAGCTCATGACGCCATTACTGTTCCTTACAATGATAACAAGCAATCGATTATTCAGCATATTAATCGATTACAATAAGTCCAACCCCCACCTATCTTTAATAAGGGTTTTTTATCATATAAGAAAAAATTCTTATTAACACAATAATCAAATTGAAACATTTATTAACTTATAGAGTCTATGCAGTGGGACGCTATTTCAATTTTTACAAATTTTTTTAAGGAATTTTAAGGCGAAAACGGAGGACGTCCCTCACCACCCACCCTAGTGTCCTCACTTACCCCTCAAAATAGGCTCCTCCCACAAAGCTAAGAAAACTTTAAAGGTCTTATATGGGAAAATGGTTTATTATTAAATTATATTAAAAATATGGGGGGTACATTACAGTATGGAAAACATAAAAACAAAATAATAAATTAAAACCGTCCCGGCTTACTCCAGTCTCCCCTACGTCTCTAAAACTTTCCGAGAATTTTTTTTTTCTTAATTCATTTTGCGGTCTTATTCAAAAATCGCTTGTAAAATATTTGCGCCGCATCACACTGTATCATAACGGAAAGAATATAAATAGTAGTACAGTACCTGTGAGGTAAAGCACTAGTGATTGATACTGGGTCTTAGACTATTCCTAAAATGTTTTTGACAAAATTATCCTAAAAAATAACGGTTTTCATATTTATTTTTCAAAGATGGCTTACACTACTGAGGATCTGGGAAATACGGTTACCACTTACATTACCGGCAGTGGCCCTTATAGAAGCATCGCCAGCATGTTTGGCATTCCCAAATCTACCCTCAGGGAAAAGGTATTTGTAATTTAGGTTTTCAACCGTTATTAAGAGAGCCACTCATTTAGCGGTCGCTTTTCTATTTTAGACTTTTTTCGTAGGCTGGTAAGCAGTAGTAAGCTGGTTCTCATGTAATCAGGGCCGAGCTTACTATTGGAATGTACTGGCGTGACACACATAACATTTCCTTTTTAAGTTTTTTTTTTGCTTAGCGCCAGTACCTTCCGGTAGTAAGCTGGTTCTCGGGTAATCAGGGCCGAGCCCTACAATCAAGGAATGGTTTCCTTTCTTCTCACTCAAATGAAAACAACTGATAAAAATTTATGCGCGGAAATAAAAGCAAGGAATTAAAGTGGCAATTGTGGCTTTTCCGAATTGAAAATTCTAGTTTTCACCTATTTTGAAAACCTGTCATTGATTCTTTAGATCTAAACTATTATCAGCAAGTGGTTTATTAGAAATAACCCAAATTCATTAATGTAAACTTGTAGTTTGCTTTCCTTGCTTCATAAGATCTTAAAGTATGCGCAAGGTTGCAATGATGAAGGCCCCATCAAAAACAAAAGAGGAAGGGCAACTCTTTTGCTGGAAGAAGATGAACTTGTCATTGCTAATTGGGTCCGGAATATGGTCAAAGCTGGATTTCCGGTGACTAACAAGGAATTGTTGAATTCCGTTCAGCACACCTTAAACAAAGTGAAGAGACCTTATTCGCCAATAATCAACCGGCAGAAACATGGATACCAAAATTTAGGCAACAGCGCAACCTGTCCCTGAGAACTGAGGAGATTTTGGACCCCGGAAGAGCCAAATCACTCCTCATGACCTTCGACAATGGGCTAAGCATGTAGAGGAATATTTCAAGTTGGTCATACTGCCCTTTTTGCCGTAGCTGCTTCCCTTTGCACCCTCACTAGCTTAAACTGCACAACCTTATATCCATAGTATGTTTTTCATTAGACCTTCCACAAAGATTTTTTCATTAATTAAAGGAAATTTGGTTTCATAGTTATAACGGTTGGGAAGAACTACTTACTGACCCAGCGAGGTCGTTCAACTGCAACGAAAATTTTTTTTTGTTTCACCTGGAAAAGGGAAAGTCTTAGCAGAACTTGGAAGTAAAGAAGTGTATCTTTCACTAAAAAGTTCTGCTAAGACCGGTGTTTCCATTTTGGCCACCATTTCAGTTTCTGGTTGGATCCTTCCCCCTTTCGTAATCTTTCCATAGAAACGGTCGCTTCCTTGGATTGCCAAGGAGAAGATGCCTCCTGGCATTGACGTTTTTTGCACCAAAAAAGGGTAGATGACAGCTGATGCATTCTGCCATTGGCTTGTGCATCAATTTGTTCCACAACTGAAGGGCAAGAATGTTTTATTTCCGGTAGTGCTGTACCTGGATGGCCACCGCAGCCATATCAACATCCCAATTTCCGATATATGCGTGGAAAACAACTTTGTTTTGATTTGTTTCCCTCCAAACACCACTCACATATTGCAACCATGTGGCGTGGCTCTCTTTAAGCCCTTAAAGAGCTTGTGGAAAGCCAAGTTCACGAGTGGTCGGGAAAAAATCCAAACAACAGGGTCACCGTTAAGAACATGATTCCTTTACTTAACGAAGTTTGGGAAGATATGTCGCCTAAATATGGCCAAAACGGATTTCGAGTTTGTGGTTTATATCCCTGGAATCCCAATGCAGTTAAGTAAGTTTTTAAGTACAGGAATATTCTATAAACTTTTGAACGACAACTAGCCGCTTGGTAAAGATTGGACTTACGAATTTCTTAAAAAACATCCGCATTTGCTGATAAGGACTTTTCAAGCCACCAGCTATGTCAGAGCGACCGCGTTCAACAAGCACAATGTGACCTTGTTTTTTTGATAATCTGAATGCGGTTCTTGTAAAACATAAAATCAAACCTCGGAATACTTGCCATTTTGACGAGACAGGTAAATTTTAAAAATAAATGTATTATTGTAGACTTCATTGTATGATTAATAGGTATAACTGCACGCCATAAACCTGGGAAGGTCGCAGAGGTAGCAAAACTGTAGGTTCAATCACCTCAGGTGAAAGGGGCACACTATAGTTACACTTGGGCTGGCAGTTAGTGCAACAGGCAATAAGGTCCTACCTATTTTCTTTTTTCTACGGAAAAAAGATAATCCAGCATTTTTACACGTAGGACCTATTGGTTCCATTTCAAGAGCAAATGGAAGTGGCTGGACGAGACAGGAAGATTTTCTCTTCTTTATGAAGCACTTTGTTTTATTTTGCAGGCCAAACAAAGAAAATAAGGTTTTGCTGTTAGTAGATAACCACCACTCCCACTTAAGCGTGGATGTTATTGATTTTTTAAAACAAAACAGTGTGGTTATGTTAACCCTGCCACCCCATTGCACACACAAGTTGCAACCATTAGACCGTTCTGTATTCGTCCCGTTCAAATCCTACTATAACACAGCTTGTACCTCATGGATGGTTAACAACAACCCTGGTTTAACTATGAAAAATTGGCCATGTCGTAATTAGTAAGTCAGGCCCTGCCAAGAGCCCCAAGTCGACAAAACATTGCCAAATTTGCCATCGAGATACAAACATGGCCGCCAGCAGCAATTTCTCTCTTAAAATAGTAAGGTGCGTTCGTAAAACAGTAGAAGGTACGCGTCAGTCACTTGCTCTATAGACTTAAGTAACAATTTTCATTGTTTTTGAAACTTGATAGTGTATGAATATTTTTCATAAATTATAGAGAAATAGATAGCCCTTATCAAGAGCTATCATTTATATAAAATTTATTAGTCTTATAGTGCCACGATTTGCTAATTACTAGCAACCCCAGCATCAACATCTATGTAATACCATTTAAAAGATATAAGCACAATATATTAGCAACTCAGAAAAAGGGAGTGAAATAAAGGTCATGTAGACCCCCTTGGTAAGGGGCCGTTCACATACTACGTAGTGGGATTTTGGCGGATTTTTACCCCCCTCCCTCCCCCTTGTAGTAGATTGAAGTGTTCGGGCTGACTCCCCCCTTGAAATTACGTAGTAGTTCGCTCGACCCCCCCTAAAAAATATAGGCCTATATATATTTCGAAACTCAATTATTTCTGTATTAAAAAAGTAAGCATTCTTTGTATCATTTTTGGTACAGTGACATATTGAAAATTAACGATGCAAAGTATTTTTCTGGTTGCCAGAACAGTCGACTGCTCATGAGGAGCTTTCGCCAAAAATAAACAAAGACAGCGTTGCCAGCTTAGGAAAAACACATTTTTTTTTTAAATTGGAAAATTTTTGAAAATTTGTTTCTACTACGTATCAAATCCCCGGGCTCCCCCCCCTCCCCCAGTAGTATTTTGAAGTAATTTGTCTTTTATACAAAAATGGTTTATATAATGGGAAGTCTTATATTCCAATTAGTAAGTGTCTGCTAGATGATAAGTGTCACTCGGCTCCATAGAAAAGTACCCGTGCAGCTTTACCATAAGCATCATCTAGTTGAGCGCGACCAACCTGACACAACCATATAGCCGTGTAGCGTATTCGGAATATTACAAGGCCTTGAAAAAAAAAGTCCGTTGCCGTAGCCCCGCCTTGAAAAATAAGTTCACGGCCTGATTTCCTTTGTTTTCAGGAGATTCAGTCGTAACCGCCATCTATCATGAAGAAAATCATAGCCGAAACTCGGACCCGCCGTATAAATTGCTCGGCAATCCTTTGGCGTTCAACACAAAATTGCGGGAACATGACAGTACACTGCAGCGTTATGTCCTCTATAAAACGACACCAATATCCGCGTTCTAACTTGGGAGGTGGTAAAATGATGCAAAGGTTAACGCAGGGACCCTCCACCAATAGACGCCATCTATCGGGAGAAATCTCATAAAAACGTGGATCAGTTGTGATGAAATGATGACAAATGATGACAAATGACTTATGACAGAATCCCTATCGGGAAATTAGAATAGTTATAGCGTTCTTGAGATATAGTAATTTTTATCCTATTGGGAAGATTCCAGAGTATAGATGGGGCATCTGAGTGGCAAGCCAAACCTTGCGGATGACACCTTTCGATGATCTCTGTTGCTCTTATAATAACATCATGTCGATCTATCAGGCACAGACATGCAAATATATTCGAAACATGTTAGAAAGTCGGTGGTCTTTTTGGTGGTCGATCTGCTTTGCGGTAAGCGGTGTTTAGGGATATGTTCAACTATTGGATCTTATCACTTGCAAAAGGATCTTCAGAGTGTTAAAGAGTCTGCTTTTCTTTTAACGTATGATGGCGTTCCAAACAAAGCTATAGTCAAGATTTAATGCTCATTGACAATATTGCTAGCCTTGCACCGTTTGGATAGACTGGCTGGCTACCAAATGTCCAGCTCCCACGCCCTCGCTTCTATCATATTAGTAGCCATACACAACCGCTTTTCAAGGATCTAACAGCCCAAGATAAACACTAGATCTCTGAAGCACCGCTAATTACTTCTGCCCACATCCATCATGTCCACTTACTGTAGCGCAGTGTATAAACAAAGTTGATGCACAGTAAACGAACGGCCTCAATCATAACAAAAGTTATACTTGCGTGACCCGAACACGTATATAAATGTATAGACTATAACAACAATAAGGGCGGCAATCAAGAATATGAACTCAAATCAATGATTTCATTTTCGTGAATTTTTTTTTTCTTTCTTCGACTTGGCTTTTCATTTGAACAGGCAGCAGGAAGATGGAATTTTTAAAAAAGGACGTTTGCCAATCTAATGAAACATTTTCAATTGATGAAATTTGAAAAATGCTGTCTCTCCACTTTGGCGGCACAAACACTTGATGTATTTGCCTGTATACAATAACAGTCAGGACGGATCAAAGTGTATATAGGCTCTGATGCAGAAAAATGTAATTACCACTATACCGGTGATAAATGTTTAGACCAGCAGCATCCACGAATTTCGGAATGTTCGTCCTCCCACATATTTATCTTGTTGCAATTGACGTTAGAAAAAATGAACGACGAATTTTTGTTGCGATGTGTGGCTTGTATATACACATTTTTGCAAAACCTATTATACAAACAGCAACGAGGCGCCAGCACAGGATAAAAAAAAAATAATACGGCTGCCTTGTTTGATTGTCTCCGTGTTTGCTTTCCATCATGCTTCGTATTGGTTTTCCGGTTTGGCCTTGTTAGCCGTTGTGTACATGGGAAATAAGAAAACAAAATCACCGACTTCAGCGCAAGGCACTCAATACTGACAGTAGCGAGGACTGACGAGTCTGGCTATTACGTTACGCACGCGATTGGTTGTTGGGTCTGCCGAATATTTGTATTTGCTCTTCACTTTTCCCACGCTTGATTTCAGCCGGCCTTTCTTTTTTTTCCCCCTCTCTTTCAAGCCAATGCAACAACTTCGAAGAATTTAGAATAAAAAA
This sequence comes from Daphnia magna, assembly GCF_020631705.1. Classification (NCBI taxonomy): domain Eukaryota; kingdom Metazoa; phylum Arthropoda; class Branchiopoda; order Diplostraca; family Daphniidae; genus Daphnia; species Daphnia magna. The sequence goes on along the minus strand of NW_025533160.1, from coordinate 32,049 downwards.
AAAAAACAACAATCAAATTCGCTGGATGTTTTAGTTTGAAGAATAAACTTGAGCGTTCATATAGACATTAGGTTCTTTAAAGTTATATATATAGACTATAGTAGAAGCATATTTTGAATGCTGCCTATATTGTTCATTCGGAGCCTTCATGTTAAGAATTTTCAAAGGGTTTATATGTCATCTATATATTCATATACGTGCACTAGTTTACCGAAAAATTGCGCCATCAGGCCGTGATTCGCTCAATATTATGTTGATCTTCATCCCGCTTGAACGTTGTCGTGCTTCCCAGCTATTCACGTATACACACTTCATTGTATTCACGTGTGCAATGCTCGATTGGAACGAAGATTTCCCCCCCCCCTTTTTTTATCGATTCACATTTAAAAGGCAAAGTTTGAAAAGTTGGCAAACCATATAGTAAACATGGCAACCACTTATAGTCCATATATACTTTTACGGTCTAAAGGCTGTCCAATCATCAAACAGTCAATAGTCTCATTGTATACACAAGTCCTATAGATATAGCCTACACACAAAAAAAAAGGGCTATAGGCTACTATTATAGAGTAGCCTATACATGTGCACATCAGTAATAGCCAAAGAACGTTTGCGTTGGAAGGGCCTACATACAATGCGCGCTGCTGTTGTTGGATCTATTATCGCGATCCACTTGGTAAGACCATCACTCTTTCGATAATCCAATTGCTGCTTGGATAGCCCGTAGTGTGTATAGAGGCTATAGCGTAGGCTATACATATACTGCCCACGATATATTCGGTGCAGATAAAAGGCATAAGCAATGTCCTTTATCCCGGCCCGCGGTTATTTGTAAATACAAGCATGACCGTATTTCGACGTTTCATCTCTGTTATCTTGTTTGCTGTTACTAACGCATGCCGAGCCTGTCACGACAAAAGGTCACGTGCCGGTACGCTCCGTTTGACGGAAGCCCGAATCGATTGTATATAACATCGCTCAAATTCCGCCTTTTCCAATCCTTCACACATTCTTACAGCTCGGCTGCTGCTCTATACTGCTTCATATACTTGGCTGTATATATGTTTATATACTTCAGCGTTTAGTTAATATACACATGTATAAGATATAATGTTATAGAGGTCTACTATATACACAACATAAAAGTGATGGAGCTAAAGGGATCCAGCAATCGACTGCTGCCTCTGTATGTACCTACAGGCTATAAGAAGATTTCGATGAAAATAATCAGATGTGACAGTTGTAGTTGCGGTTTAGCACTGGCTGATGGATATGATGTGCAACACCGAAATATCATTTACAAGCTCACTGCGTTCGTATATATATAGGCCACACGCAATGTTGTCGACGCCGTTTATTGTGTATAATGGGTGTGTCTTATATATATTTATGGCCTCTATATATTGATGAAATAACCAGGAGTGTATATAGACCTATATCTATATATGCAATAGGTCTATATAATACGTCTATCATCAGCCGTAGCAAAGTCTCTGTCGTCAGAGCTGTGTGCGGAAGGCAGCAGGGACAGATTCATTGTTGAATTCCGCTCATGTGTAAAGTGGATGCTCACGGCCATTCCCTCATTTTTCTCTCGAACGCATACAGTATAAAGCCTAGGCTGGCGATCGCGTCTGCGAAACAAATGTAATGCACTAGCAAACTTGATGGGCCGTGAGAAGATCCCTTTTTTTCTTCGCCTTGGCCAACCGTGCTCAGTGCCCTCTTTGAATAGTATAGACGTCCGACCCTCTCTCCCTCGCTTTGCTCTCTTCCGTCCCTCGTTTCTTCTTCTTTTCTCTCGTGAAAAAAAAAAAAAGGCCTACACCCTCCCCCCCCCTAAAGCAGCGCACGAGCCAGACGGCTATACGTGTAGTGCATCAGCCTTTCGTCTCTTCTCTGTGGGGAAGCAGCGTGACGGATCATCGATTTTCTTTTGATTTTTTGCATTTCCTCGTCTGCGGCAAAACGATGACCATTCCACTTGAGAGTGCGAAGAATTTGAAACTGTTGGTCGCCATGGGCTTTTAGATATTTATATATATACTGAATCGAAGTTAGACTACATATAGATGCCATATATAGTATTATATATAACCAAATATATATAACGAAGCCCATTTCCCAATCGAATTTTGGAACACGACTTGTCAACAAAATATCAAGGGGCGGCAAATCAAAAATGAAATAGAAATAAAACGAAGAAAAATAAAATGGAGAAAAAACAAAAAAATAATAATCAAAACAAAAACAACAAAGTGGGAACAATTATTATTTGGCCTGAACTATAGAGCTTGGCTACAAAGTGCGAGTCGAGAGCTTTCCGATTGAACGCGTCTTTATCGACTCACTCGACGAAGCATTCACTGCTGCGTTTTATTTATATTTCTTCTTTTTTTTTCTTTTTTTATTGATGGCAGTGTGAAGGGCTTGGTTGTTGAAGTAGGGAACTATTATATATAAAAGGCCTACATTTAGACTGACAAGGTTGGTTGGCATCCCGATTCTCTCTATAGAAAACGGCGAACAAATAACAAAACAAAACCCAAAAAAAAACAGAAAGAAGAAAAGAAAATGGAAAAAACTTGGTTTATCAGTTTATCTAATTGATATATATGGCCGCAACATACGAAGGAGGGTCTCTTTGTTGCGAGTTCTATACACTACATATGCCATATGCACATGTATAGCAGCACAGCAGCAAAGTTTCAACATCAATTGATTCATCAAATGAATTGTGTCTGGTGTTGGCCCATTTTCGGACGTTATCAGTTCTTATATTCATTGAGAGACCGAGCGAAGCAAACAACGAGAAGTGTCTTTGGGGATTTGTTTATTTATTTTATTTTATTTTTCTATTTACAGCAGCGGTTCTTCCTCAGCTTTTGATAGAGGCACAAGAGCCCACAGCATATAAGGCTGACACAAAAGAAAGAAAAGTCGAATGAGAAAACTTTCTGATGCCATTTGCTGCTGATGTGGCACATGTTTCGTGGCCGCTTCGCAACTCAAAGCGGTCATGGTCTATTGCGGCTATTTTAGAAAGAAAGAGAGGAGGGGGGGGGATAAGCTTATCTTGTCTTTGCCATCATTTATTTAAAATAAATAATAGTATAGTAATAATAATAAAGGAAGATCCATTTCGCTGTTATATATATGGTTTTCAACGCCAACGTCATTTCCGACATAGCTTACCTACCTTTCTTTTTTTCGTTTTCTTTGTTGACTATCATACAATGCGGATCATCAAAAGTATATATCTACATCACCCGATCAATATTGTGTTTATATATCGTTATAGACTTGATTCTATACAGCCAAGCCGCTATATGTATATGATGCTGATGTATATAGATCTATATGCATTTCTGCCTTTAGGCAATTTAGATTGTATAGAGAAAAAAAGCACGCAATCTACATGATGTAGCCTTTATATATACTGTCGGTTGCTGTATATAAGCTGTGACGAAGAATGATGCACACTATTCTCATCTCGGCTCTATTTTTAATTGTTTATTATTTATTTTTTATCTCTTTTATCTTTTGCCAATTTGTTATAAATACACATATATATATATATTTTTTTTCTACTTGAGTTCTCTATATTTGTACGTGCGTGGGGCTGTGATGTATCTGGTACACGCGCGGCGATGATCCAGCAATTATAGCGCGCACACAACACGTTCGGGAATCATAACGATCTTTGAATGATGATGGCTGATATGGGTCATGCAGCCTCCATCTCTTTCTTCGCGAGGATATCGCAACAGTTTTTTGTTATAGTCGGTGCCAAGGTTGCCTTACTATATATCCTACATATAAGCCTAATAGGACCCCCCCACCCCAAAAAAAAAAAAAAAAAAATGAATAAATAAAACAAATAGGCGAGGCCTGCAATGCGTGAATGTCGCAACACGCCTTATGTAAACGTCTTACAAAGCACACATGTACATTATAAGGGCCTGCTGCTGTAAGGAGCGATGTATTTTGTTTTTTAAAAATATATATTTGCTGATATTACATCCAGAGGGCCGCATTTGGCCGACAACTTGTCTATGTATGCCTTTTCACACTCGTTTATTTTCTCCGCCTGTCCGCCGTTATACTGTAACAAGATTAACTCGTAATCCCTGATATGATTATGAAAGGGATGATTGGCTCTGTGTCATTTTGGACTGCGTCTTAGATAAATAATGGAACAACCGATCAATTTTATTTTATTTTTTTCTCTTCTTCTTCTGTGTTAATAGCAAATCAAAAAAAGTTTTCATTTCTATATAGGATTATATATACTGCTGTATATACACACGTGCAATGACTTAGTAGGCCCTCAAGCTATGGAGTGCCCTGTCTATAGCTATATAACATATATTTATACTGCATCTATATAGAAAAATATTTCTTAAAAATCTATAAAAGAAGCCCCGAGGTCTAACTGTGCCAAAAGGGTAAAAGAAAAAGAAAAAAATGAAATGGATAGAAGTATACTAGTTACGTATATAATATAGCGACTGTATAATTTCTTTGAGGAAAAAGCTCTGAAAAAATCACAGAGAATTTCGTTCTCTCGCAAATCATCAGTTATTCAAAAATTTTAAAAAATGAAATTGGTATTTGGGATGTATATATATGAACAAGAGGGGGGGAGGCTAGAACCAAATAATCTAATGCCAGGATACATAATATATAGTATAATAAAAAGGATATATAAATTTACAGCGGCGCTGTAATATTCAACGCTTTCTTTATTTCTCCCCCTATTTTAAAAAGCGTTTTTTGTTTGTTTTTTGTTTGTTTTTTTCATATTCGAAGAGGAATTTTATATATAGCCGTCACCGATTATTTGAATAAATTGTGAATTTGGCAGCCGAATCGATGGCTGACTGCCTCGATTCAACTTTCCTTTTTTGTTGTATAGCAAAACCTAAAAGCATCACACACCCGTAAAAAACACTAGACACACAACAACAACAACAACAACAACAAAAAGTGTCATTCACTCATAGAAAGACACCCATATAAACTGCGCATTTAAGAATAATTCAATAACTCTATCTCTCCCCCCTCTTTTTTTCCCCCTTCTTTTTGCTGGTTCATAATGTTTTCTCTCGTGCATTACATCTCGTGCCGCATGTACTATACACAACACAAAACTATATACGTATATATATGTATGGCAAATGCGGGGGGGGGGAGAGAAAGCAAATGCAAACGGCAATGACTGCAACCGAGAGCCATAAGATAAGGACTGAATATATATAAGAATCCCAGCAACTCATCGCGCTGCGTTGTGTATTGCATCTCTCAACCCTCGTCTTATATATATCTATATGTTATACAACATATATACACATGCCTTTCCACGCGACAATTGCTTCCTTTACTCCCGCCGATGGTTGTGGAATATTCCAGCCGCACACACACACACAAAACACGTCATCCACACTGTGTTATATATACGTACATATACGCAGTGTCTAATATATACTCGCTGTTGAGGAAGCTTTTATTGGCAACGCTGGAACGCGCTGGAAGAAGATGAGCAGTGTATTATATAGTATATGCAAACTATACGATGTTTATATTTATTTATACATGCATAGTCCTGAATGAAGAGAAAGACGAAGAAGAAGAACAACAACAACACTTGCCATCGTTTTGTGTGTATATAGATATTTATGCAGTTGACAGAATTCGCCAACGCATTGGAAAGCGATAATGGTGTATAGGAGACGCAACCTCCTATCCGCCCTGATGTGTTCCATAAATATCCATCGTATAGACTATGGCCTACAGTATATAGTCTCCTCCTCTTCTTTTCACTGGGGGACAAATTTCATTCCCCATCAATCACGTCGAAAAGTGTAACGCTTTTTTTTTTTTTATATTCGCGTCTGGGATAGTTATTGTTTTGTTTTTTGTTTTTGTTCTTTTCTTTCTCGAGAGAAAGAGACAGAAAGAAGAAAAAAGGGGCGTGGCCAACCAAATCGGATCTGCTGTTACATATTCAACAAATTCGTTTACACCATCTTACAAAGTGCACTCATACCTATTTGAATGGCGCACATAAATATCAACATTTTCAATTTGTTTTTGTTTTTGTTTTCATCGCAAGACATTTTTAATTTCATTAATTTCATTCCAAAATGGAACAATCGAAATCAGTCAATTCATCACTTATATGTCAAAATGTATGTTATCGTTACATGATTTTGATGGACAATAATCGCACATCAACTATAAGTAGATCAGCTGATTGTACATTCTCTCTTCCCCCCCCCCCTCTCCTTTTTTTATTTCTTTATTTTTTATTCTGCAACTTTCCGAATTAAGAACTTCGTTGCGGACATATGTAAGAATAAGACGCTTCATTGTTAATAGTTTTTGCGTTGCAGCTTTCCACGTATATATACAGACCCACTGCATACATATATACTACAGTCTAGACCTACATACATTTAGAGCGTATATACTGCTATACAGTGGTCAATCAGCCCCTGGTGGCCGGAACAGGCAACATGTCCCGAAATTTTGCCGCATTCCCTCCGCGATAGAAACAAGTTTCCTTTTCGGACACAAAACCTATATAGCTAGACTATATAGACTATACAGCATTCGTTTTCAGCAGGCTGTTATATGTCTTTATGATGACTTCTGCTGGTGATTTCCTCCGGGTCTTAACCTGCCTCTCGAGGCGGCACTGTGTATATTATAGACTAATGCACCAAATCAAGAAGTCATCGCCTTGTTTCGCATCGGCAAGCAGCCCAACAGAGCCCCCTCCCCCCCGCCCCTAAAGGTCCTCGACTTCAGACTCTTTTATGTACGTACGTATTACGTACAGTATTTTCCTTTTTTTTTTTTCTTAACCCAAAAGTTTGCTCAAGCTTTTTCTATTGCATTATTACTTGGACAGCTGCATTCTCTTTTCTTTTTTTTTAAAGAAAGAAAGAAAAAAATAGAAAATATATAAGATAGAAACTTATTGTGTCTCTACCGATGTGGTGGCTGTTCTGCTAGTTTATATACTCGTGATGTGCTTTATATATACAATTCTCAGAGATAAAAAAAAAACAAAAAAACAAAACAAAAGTGAAACAAGGGAAATATAGACGATCAACTTGCGGTTTTCCTGCAAATCCAACTTGCAAAACAATCAGGTTATTCATTTTTTTTATCTTCTTCTTGTTCCTCCAGAGATGAGGCACGTGCATATACACATCATCCGTAGCCTTATACATTTGTTGTGTTCAGTTGAGCTATATAATACAACATGACAATAAGCCAATGATCTTTGCATATATTCTATATATAATCAGATGCTTTCAATCAAACGCTTCAATTGGGAATATAAACAAATGCCGACCATCCTTGCCTATATATACCCATATAGGCTTTACACATGCAAACGGAATGAAGTAGTATTAGACGTTTTCCAAACGCTTTTATACTCAAAACCGCTCCCATGTAAAAAATGTCCAGTCAATCCAATTCCGTTCTTTGTATTACAAAGGCCAACATGTACATGCGTTGGCCTATATATAAACAGTGCATATATACTATATATAGTCTATTACGTGCATATAGACAGCACAGTAGTTTACCCAAGTAGTTAGCGCATTTTAAAGGCGTTGTGCCGTGTAGATTCTACTCGCGTTCCCCCCGACTCTATATATTCACTTTCATTCACAAGGGCTGAATATACAGCGTATATACATCGCACAGCAGGCATTGACTTTGTCATCAAAAGCCCAAACGGCATGAAACCCAACAGTATATATATAAAGAGGACGGTCTATCACGCATCCGGTTCCGGGGAGTGTGTATAACGACGAAAAGGCGACAAACAACGGTTGGTTTTACATATATTAGTATAAAGCCCTGCGTCTCTTTCAATCCACTGTATAGACTATAGGCTATACTCTATATACGTATTATACTCCTCTTTGCCCTCGTGGTGCCCAGTTGTTTACATGGCCATTGAGTCACAGTGTTGGCCCAAGTCATTGATAACGCCGACACGGTTAAGCTCTCTTGTTGGTGACACTATATATATATATGATGCTTTAATGGGATATCCCTCTTATATACGTCAGCCACTCTCTCGTTTGATTTCCGGCTACCTCTTTATACTCGTTTGGAATATATACATTTATAGCCACCACGGGACGAGCCAATTGGTCCGACGATATATTTAAATGATGTGGTGCATGCCGTTCGTTAACTGAATGGAGCTTATGTTAACATCCCCATCAAACACTTCTATTAATAGAACATATGTGATATGCTGACTTCTCGATATCTCTCCCTTTTGAGTCAATCGTTTGGGTGTATTGACGTACGGCACACATCAGCATTCGATGAGGTTTTGTTGACAATCAGATTCTTGGCAATATAGCGTTTGAATGATTAATTACCTCCTTCCAAAGGATTGGCCATCAATGAAAAAAACCGAAGAAAAGGGCGTGCAAATATAACAAGCCATATTATATCCTTCACATACAGCGTTGCAATAATTGCAAGGTAAACATAGAAAGGCATCAACCAAGCAGAAATTTCATTATTGATATACTCTGATCTCAGTTTGGTTCTTCACTGAATCGAAGCGATCAAATACACCACCTCCCCCCCCCCAAAAAAAAGGCTCAATTACTCGATCCCCCCCTAAAAAAAAGGGGAGTCTTTTTTTTTTTTTAAATCTAGGTTTGCATATATACACCCGATCAATGTGAATTTGCTTTTGTAAGGATCCCTCCCTGTGGGGCAGAGGAGGTTATTCACATATAAACGTTATAATATATCTGCCGATGCATATATAGGTCTATATATATATAGTCTATATACATAACACAGAGTAAATATATATAGGTCTGCAAATATCGTGCGGTGCGTCGGAGGATGTGTCATCGGGAAGACCCTGCCCTGCGTGTATTGACAATTGCTAGCCTATATATATAGTTAGCTATATTTTCCTTACATAAGAATATACGTATATATAGGTCTATAATATACGAATTGATTTGGTTGCCGTGTGATGCCCCACTGATGTTCCCTTTTTTAAAAAAAATAAGCAGAAACGTTTAAAAGCTGACATTATCGTGCACAACCGCTGTAGTCTGAAATCAGACAAGTTTTGGGGGAAAAGAAAAAACTAATGGGGAACTACGTCGTTCACAACGTCGTCCATACCGATTCAGTTAAGTCCATATAGAGATAAAATATATCAAAGATGTAGTGCATATTTCAAAAAAGAAAAAAGGAAAAAGGGTGGGCTTGAAAAGTCCGACGGATGTAAGTTGTTGATGTCGTTAGTTTTCAACAACGAGAACCTATATTGTGGAACACGGTGTTATTTATACATATATGTTAGAGACTTAATCTCTCATCGTCGTTCTATTTCCTTTTATCTCTTTCTTTCTTTCTTCTTCCTCAAGCGAATTGCAGCCCCGAAAGACGCCAATACCGTCTTGCGGCGGAGTGAGTTATTAGCATAATCTATAGATATATATAGAAGCAAGTATCAGGAAAAAACAAAAACAAATGATCAGAAAACATTGTTTTCGTGGGAAAGACAAATTTTTATATTCGATTGAACCCGAAGAAGGTGCTGCTGGGAAAGTTGAGGCGCATGGCTATCGCTGATGACGACCAAGGCAAATCCAATCAACGTATATCGTATATGAACAAATCAATGAAATAGTGGAATATATATTTGTCATTGAATTGCGTTACTTCCGAATGAACGAGAACCCCACACACACACACACAACTTGAATAAACTGTCTGTTGTATTATATATACAGTATGTGTGTGTATATAGCCTATATAGCTGCACATGTGTGTCACATTGTGGTCGGATATGATATACGATGACATCTTAACAAGAAATCGTTTTCTATTCTTTCTTTCTTTTTCTTTCTTTTCAAAAGGCGTAATATAGTACATATATAGCCCTGCCCCTATATATATATATTACATATATTTTACATGCGAACTAACGAAAATCGTCCTCCATTGCTTTATATACAGCGTGTTGCTATTTATTTCCCACCCACCCCACTCGTCTGCGATTAACGAATGAGCTGTATATGCACTCTAAGGAATTATGATAGCTGTCTAGATCATGTCCTGTCAGTTTATATATACATCCCCTGCCTTAAAAAAAAAACAAGGAGGGCCCCCCTCTCCCCCAAAGAAAAAACAACAACAACCAAATACTTTGCATTACTTTGCACAGCGGCGAACAGGATGCGATCAAATACGCGTTGAACACACCCTCTGTATATATAAATCTACATCACAAGAAGCGCATGCGTTTTGTTCGTCAAAGCGCCTTGCCGTCATCGTTTGGAGATGTGAAGGGCCCATACGAAAAAACAGTATACGAAACCAGGCGAAGAGAAGAGAGTGACTTCAGTCACGAACCAGAGTGTCGTCTTGTTCAGTTCTTTCAACATCACGCGTCCTCCCTCAACCTGTTCGCATATACTATACATACAGACAGAACTGATTGCGCCAAGTTCGAGCTGATATATATTACGTATATATACAGTATAGACACAGTCATTTAACAACCAAGTACTTTTGAAACCAAGCCCAAAACAAATGTTTATATACTATATTCTTCATTATGTTTGGCGTTATGTTTTAGGCCGTGTGGATATAAAACATTTGTCAGTGAGTATATATGTTAGTATACAACTCCTCTTGTTTTGTTATATGTTTATATATATACAGAAAGAGAGAAAACGTATATGCACGATGATAACTATATAATATAACTTTTGAAACAACTTGAACAACTTTGAATGGTCTATAAAGCTTCATACATATATCAGACTTTTGTTGTTTGTTTCTCTATGCGCATATAGGCCTTTCTCCGGACTCTTTGACGTGCTGAAGAAGTTTGGCTGTTTGGCAAAAGTGTATAACGACGTCGTATATATATTATATAGGCTATATATATTATATACGATGCCTCAAATGAGATGCAGCGCAGGCTGTTATCGGCAGCTTCATCATAGCGCGGTCCGACCTTGTGTGTGAGGTCAATTGCTGACTGACGAAAAACGAATCGTATTTACATATACACACGACAGACTTTGTATATTTGAAAGAAAGACTTTTAAGCCTTTGGCCATTTTGCCTGCGACATCACGTGCGACTGTGTCCCTTTCTGCTTGCCACGCGTCGTCATTGAAGAACGAGGGACGAAGACGAGCAACAACTTAATACTATATCAAGGCTGGCTTTGTTGTGAAGTGTGACAAGGCGGTAGCAGCTGATTGCAACGGTTGTGAGAGGGCGATGTGTTGCCGGTTTCGGATGGCCACATATAGCCCCGCCACTTGCGCTTAAATTGACAGCGACAAGTTCCAACATCGTTTCCGGATTTCCACTGGGATAAAAAAAACAAAAAAATATATAGTCTATATAGCCTATATATATATTTTTAAAAAAAAAGGACAAGTGTCACCAGATATCAAGATGAATTGTCGCACGGCTTTCTACCCCTTGTTGAGCGTCGTTTTCATGGCTGGCTTGGCTGGTGAGTCATTCTATATATATATTATATGGTCTTATATATAAGAAGGACGCCATGTTTATACTTTGTTACTTATCCCTGAACCTATGGCATGTGTTTATCTTGTAACCCCACCCAACAGCCGACACCGCAGTTTTTCTCTCCTCATTTATTTTTAAATGATTATATTTTATTTAAACCTTTTTTTTAAATATATTTATTTATTTTCTTTGTGCTCGTTCAATATGCATATATATATATACGTGTGTGTGTCTGTCAGTTGGGTGTGTACAATGTGTATTTACGATCTTATATATTTGTTGCTGGTAACAGGTGTGACGTGCATCCGCGTCTCGCATCTGATTGTGCCCGCACAAGTCGGCCGCGGCCACGACGCTCAATTACATTGCCATTTCAATCTCGGTGGCAACATCCTTTATTCAGTCAAATGGTTTAAAGGTATATTAGGTCTATTGTTTCAATACGTGCACGTATATATTGTGCTGGAAACGTGCGATATTGCCAATAATATATAGAAACGTTGTTGTTGAATTGAGGCCTATATATTTAATTTGTTTTGGGTTTTTTTGGTTTAATTCTGGCCCTGTCGTTTGTTGTTATTACATATTCGCTTATTTTGGTTCTTCAAGGGTCTCGCGAGTTCTTCCGCATCGGTCCCGACGGTACCCGACCTCAAGTCTTCCCTCATCTTTCCAACATGACTGTTGACGTAACGTTTCATTTTCTTTCACAATATGTCCCCCCCCCCCTTTTTTTTTTAATCAAAATGTTTTCAGGTCTATTTCATTTTTCCCTTTACCTTCAAATTCCCCTTAAAAAATAAATATGATTCGACATGGCAGAGGCCATTCCAGCAGCACCCGTTTTTAACCGTTAATCGATTAAAGGCGTAGGCTACGTTAAGGCTATACTACGTGTATATTAGCACAGCGAGTCCATCACTTGATGAAATCGAAGACCTTGCCGTTGCTAAACTGCTGACCGCCATCAGGCTTATTGAGCTCGGCTGGACGAGCCTCGGTATAATCATCGTGGATTACTTTGTCTGTGGCAATAAGCTGAGAGCAATCTGCCAGTAGAAAAGACATGACATCCTCTTGACCGAGTCTATAATATGAAGGGAACTTGTTGTTTGTTTGTTTTTCTTTTTGTGAAGGGATTCGATGATCTATCTCAAATCTTCTAGCCTATTTAGTAGAGTCTTTTTCGTGGAAATATATATATTAGTTCCACTTGTTATATGTATACTCGTACATACTTGGATGATTGATCGAAAATGATAAGAAAACAAGTAGATGTACAGAACAAAATTCAAAGCAAAATTGAGTGGCAAACATTGATTTTATTAAACATCAGTTAAAGACTTAAAGGGACGTCCTCTATGACTTTCCATCGTGTTAACGGGGGTGATTCTGCTGTTTTTAATCCAATAAATGAACGCGTATATACAAAATCTATAGAGTATATTTAGTATACGTATATTAGCTATATATAGGCTTAGTAACGCCTACAAGCACGAGATGATCAAAAACAAAACAAAATTGACATTTTCTCAATCATTTTTTGAAACGGCAGATCCAGCGCTCCAACGTCTCAAGTGTTTACCTCAGGAATATCCAGGTAAACAAGTTGGCAGGTTGTATTAGAAGTATATAGGTCGATCTTGTAGAAAATAATAAATGTAATAGGCCTATAGTAGTCTAGGTATAGGCTATAACTGTCTATTATATTCTAATTTTGTCGACTTTTATTTTTGCATATATACAGAGAAGCAACGCCGGAACGTACCGATGCGAGGTGTCCTGCGAGGGCCCCCATTTTGAAACGGATTTCAGAGAAGCCAACATGTCAGTCGTTGGTGAGTGACTATATTAACCTATATACAAGTCCAATTGACTTCAATCTGTTTCGGGTCTAATTAATAAGAAAAATGAAAACATTTGGAATATGTGCTAATGTCATCAGTAAATCAAATGCATGGGCAATCATATCTATATATAGCTGAGAAACTTATATAATCAACACCAACTATATAAAATCCGCTTTGAAAACACAAAAGATTTGCCACTCCAAGGACCCATCATTATCAACGTGCAGACGAGCTACTTACCAGGAGAGCGGGTGGCGTTAAACTGCACCTCAGCTCCTTCGAAGCCAATGGCGATTCTTCAATGGAGTATCGACGGGGAACAAGTCAGTTCTTTTCTTTTCTTTAATTTCATTTTTCAATTGCGAATGATTTAAACATTCTTTTCAACGGCCATCACATGCTAATGCGCTTTCAGGTGGGCGAACCGTACGTCAAACGATACATTGACGGTTCGATTGCGACGTTAGGGACCCCATCGTCTGAAGCGAACGGCAGGCCATCGGCATGGCAAAACGGCCGGGAAAGTGATGGTGAATTGGCCGACGATAGCGTCGCCACCGTCGGATTGGAATTCGTCGTCGATTTGCCGAAACAGATGGCCACTGGAGCGTTCGCCATTAGACGGGTCTCGTGCACGGCCCTAGTGGGAGACATTTATCAAAGCGTTACGTACGCAAATCTGTCGATCGTTGACGGACGCTCAGCTAAGTCGATCGCCACAGCTCGCACTCCTTCTCACCTCCTCCATTCTTCCAGTAAGCAATGTATATATTTATACTGTCTCATTTGTGTGTTTTCTCTTGTCATATTATATAATAGGCTATATAGCATTTAATATACGGCATCAAAAACACGCTATATTCGTTTTAAAAAGGGAAAGGGCTGATATTATATATAGACTGCATAAGACGTATATATAAACGTATAGACTATTTATCTTTAAGAATTCGGTTAGAATATAAATGTTAAACTAGCAATTGATGAAAACAGCTATTTTTCTATATTGAGAATTGGCTATTTTCGTTTCGGAATTTGATTTGATGCCATCCCATGTTTTTTTTTTTTTATATTTGAAATGTTTTCAACTGGGCCTGTATATACAATGTGAACGGAGTATAAGTTTGTTGTAGTGCATCAACTTGTTAGCCTAACGTGCATGTCATACAACGAAGTTACACGCACGACAAGTGTAAAAAAAGAAAAGAAAATAGAGAGAGAGAGAGAAAAAGATGTATAAGCGACTATAACTTTTTGTTATATACGATTTTCTGTTTGTTGTGTAGATGGAAGTTCGGCAAACGGACGGAGTTGGCATTCGACTTGGATCGGTCTTGTCTTTTGTTGCATATTTCATCTGGTACGTCAAACGGCGGTCGATATTACCGCGGCCGTCCTTCGCATATAGTTCCTGCGTTCGGTTTCATCAGCGTCATTTTGAACAAATAAAAATCCATCGTATTTATAATTATTAGTTATTACTACCCACCATAGGCAGCGCAACGCGACGCGTCCAGCAAAACCTATCTTTATTACGACTATAAACAGAAGTTTTTGCGTTAACTGATGGTGATCTTTTATTCATGTATAGAACAAAGTTGCTCTTGATGTCCGAAATAAACTGCTCTCCGTGCGGCCGATGACTTTCTAAAGCGACAACAATCTCACTTCACATCATATACTGTATAAACTGATATTGGATTGAACTGTTGATGCGTCATTGACTATATATAGGATATTTATACCGATTTCGTTAGGTCTATTAATAATATTCCAATCAGCATCACGATGAATTGAAAGTGTTAGATGCGAGCAGCAAGTCCAATCACAGTTGCAACATGAGATAAGACATTTTGCTAAATAGTTATAGGTCTAGTCTAATACATTATTGGTTTTCACAGCAGTTGCATACATAAGTTATATAAGCGGACGTTTTAGACATGACGTGTGCTCTTTCCAGAAATCCATTCAGATTTTTGTTAGTTCAGACAAGTCATCACGACTATAGTTTTGACACCTGCATCAGGAAATTGTATATTTGCATTGAATATGGCGGTGCTGTATAGTCTATATATATATATTAGCTTCATTGTTAACTGCAAGTCCGAATGTTGTTCTCAACTTGCGCGTGTCCGGCTTTGAACGGAAGTTCCATTCAAACTGTCCGACCATCATCAGCCATATAGGGTTATATATACTATAACGGGTTTCAAATGGTGCGTTTGAACTTTCTTATATATCAAGCCAACCATCTTTTGTCTTTTGTTCGCCATGTTGGCTAATTTTTGTCAGCTTTATATACCTTTCAGTTATATAACTATAGGACCTATTAAGTTGCCTACCCCTTGCTTACCTAACAAATTGGTCAGTATATATGCAAACATCTTGCTTATAGAAATAATGACAGCAGTATTAAAATATATGAGATATAGTTTAAAGATGTATATAGTTAACGCATCATGAAGTGTGTTGTGTGTATTTCTGAACAAACTGCTGCAATACATCGCTGATTTATACGTTTTTTTTTTAAATCCAAATTAGCACGGGGTTTTCTTATTTTCATCGTCGTCACTCTTCGTGATTTCTCTATCGTTACGTAAAAGCGAAAACGATTAAGTATATATCGCTTGATTTTATTCCCATATGTATATAGTGTTAATCGCTTATTCATGGTATTAAGCAGCAGCGCGTTCTATATTACATAAGCTATTATCTATAACGTTATTTATATAAGCGAAGCGGCTGCCATTAATGTCAATCTTTCAAGGTCTATATACCAGTGCTTTTCATTATGAAATGAAACGGACGTAACCCCGTTCCTGATGGCGCTCTAAAATGTTTAGCTGACAAGTGCTTAGCCAACGCAATTACCCCTTTTCACCTCCCACTAGGTTTATCGACGATTGTTAAAGAATGTTTTGATTGATTGGCTTTACTTCCGCCTCCACAGCTTAGGTAGGTCTACTCAATATGCTGTATATATAGGTATATATATAGACTATATTATAATATAAACACAGAACGCTTATGACACTATAGGTAATAATAATGGGATTTATATATATGTAGGCTATATGTCAACACAAGTTTTGTTCTATATTATAATAAATACGGCCGCCATAAGTTTGTTGGCAAAACTGTTCTATAGATGTCTATACAAAGACTATTGTTTTTATGTGCGTTTGCTGATGGAGAGGAGGTATTAATCAAGCTGTTTCATTAAATGCAAAGAATATCTAGTCATGCAGCAGACAACCGCGCAGAAGAGACCTCTCATCATATAACTAAGCAAACAAACAAAAAACTAAAACTAATCTATATAAGCATCAAGTTTCTGGCTTTTCGAACATTGCCCGGCAGCAGCAGCGTATATACAGCATGTCATCAAATAGTTGTAGACTATTAGCCTAGACTATAAGAAATAATCTAAGAAGCAGCTACTTATGCTGTCTCGGGGATGCACACGCGGCTAAAGGCATTGCTTCATATTTTCCAATCATATGAAATAATAATAATAATAAAAAAAGTTACTGACCTATTGCAATATAAATCAAGAAAATATGTAGACTGATGTGTATACCAAAATAGATAAATGTAGAAACGTTTTGAGCAGAACGTATATTATATACAGCCCATTGCTCAGTGCCGACCTCTTCTATGTCTATGCGCACGTCTCCAAGAACTCGTCCGCCAGACATCACGCAAACCAATCAAATTAACTTTCAATATGTCTATTTGAGTGTCGTCCGGTGAACTTTTAAACATATAACGTCAGCACGGTTATATATACGCACGCAATGCTATAGGTTGTATATATACGAGTGATGTATAGCTACTGCTAAATCTGAAAATTATATTTAAACTCACTATATATGCAAGACGGTTGATTATACGCGGGAATAATCGTCAAGGTTCTATACACTCACTGACTTGTAAAGGCCTAACGTATTAGCCTATAAATAGAACTATACATTTAAATTTTTGAGCTTGGAATTCTATATCGCATTAAAGTTACATCATTTCCTAGATTAAACTAATATATTACGTGGATGCCGAACGAATTTCACTATGAAAAATCTGCAAATACAAGATGAGACAACATGTCGTCTAAAGAGTTTCAACTTTCATCCTTTATTCAAATCGCAGACAATGCGTTTTACATCTAGTATACACAACACATATATAGGTCGGTGCTTTACGTGCATATATACTGTATACTACACACATATAATATACCGTAAATAAATACAGCCATTAAAAAAGAAAAAAACATTTGCACTGTGAATTCCGCTTTACTGATGAAACACCATTTAGAAATGGAAGAATAAGTTCCATGTGGCGCGTCTTTTAACCGTCACTCGTCAGATTGAACATGACGAGCAAAACGTATATAGATGTACACATATAGGCTTATCTACCTATTGAAGATGTTGACGTATATACCACGTCTGTGTGTGTATGAACACTTTCCAATAGTCACTCACAGCACACATAAGAGATCTGGAATCAAAAGGAATGTAATCTAATCGTTTATATACATATATAGTATATACATACCCAACCAAAAATCCGAGGCAATTAATTGCCTGTTTTTGGCAATATAATTGTATGTTTTAACACGCAGTTATTTTGAAACAATTTCCTAAGACAATTAATTGGGTTGTAACGTACTTAATTGGGTGGTAACATAATGAAGTGTAGAAAAAAAAAATTTCAGGCAATGACGATAAATTACGTACTTATGTCCAATTTATAGTGTATGAAGTTTATTTAGTAACAAAGTGAGTGGTAATTTTATGTTTCTGGTATGATTTATTGTATACGACACTAACTGAAATTAATTGAAAATCACACGATTTATTGCATACTGAAGTATTGGACACTACGCTTGTTTTTACTTCAAAATAATATTTATTTATTATTGCATGATACCTGTTATTAGAATCATGTATTTTATCACACGAAAATCACACGATTTATTGCATACTGAAGTATTGGACACTACGCTTGTTTTTACTTCAAAATAATATTTATTTATTATTGCATGATACCTGTTATTAGAATCACGTATTTTATCACACATTAAATAAAAATTTAATTTAGAGGAATTTGAATTAATCAAGTAATTGTATTTCATCGTTCAATAATGACAATTATTGTGCTGACGAGACCGTTACTTTATTACTTGCTGCTGTTATTTGGAGAATCTTCAACTTCTGTTTGTTATTGTTTAGAAAAGTGGAAATACCCTTTCGGACTTCTCCTTCTTTTTTCACCTTCTCGTGATCCTTGAATTGGAAAAAATCCAAATTTTTCGTGGAAGGCATCACAAACCAAATCAAATTATCACCGTTAAAATCAAATAATGAATCAAGAAAAAAGCTATTTTTAATAAGCACTTCACGCGTAGCGTCTCACGTGTTTCGATTCTTCACACTGAATTATGGCTAGTTTTCCGTCTGCTACAGGGATATGACTAAACAGCATTCTGTCAAACCACATTTTATTCGGTAATTTAATAAAATTAAAATGTTGCAACACGATCTTTGACATAATGAAAATTATAGGATATATTTTTTAGTTTCATTTTAGCATATTTATTAATAGGGAATTTTATTACATATAATATGGAACCCAAAATAAACCGAGGAATCGTTTACTAAGGTGGGCGTATTTAAGAAACGAAGAAACCCCATCAAATGCTCTATATTTGGGTAGGGTAAGGTAATGGATTATTGTTGGTTGCGCGACTGAATAAACAGGGAAGGGTTACTTAACACAAAGGAAAATACAACTTAGGTTCAATCAAGTTTTTACATGCTTACGTTACAGAAATCTCGAATTTTCGTCTGGTATATTTTCAGCAGTAGTTCATAGAGATTTGTTCTCATAACATTTTCACGTGCGCGTAAACATTGCGTCTACTCGTGCCACAAGATAATTTATAAAAGTCGTGAGATGAAGAAGCCTAACAGACCAGTCAATTATTTGTCTTGGCTGAAAAGACTGAACTGTGAACCAGTTGCCATACCAAGAACCACATACTACCGTATGCGACTCAACATGGGACTTGTAAATAGGCGTACGGTTGTTGGGCAGATGCGTGCTCAAAATGAGTATATTCGTCGTCATCCTAACACAAACTATGGTAATCAATTATTCAATTGCCCAACATCCAATAAGCCCCAATTTATCGCACAGTTGACGCCGTCACTTTTATCTTACAATTAATTGCGTGATTTAGTGCGAAAACGCGTAGTATCGTGCAATTATTTATTCTTTTACCTATTTTTTTATTTTTTTCGTTTGCTATTGTACAAACCAGTCGACAGGGAATACATTATTGGAGGAGACGTAGCTAGTAATAAAATTTTTCACAACGACGATCATCACCAGGAGCAACAACTGAGGATTGATAGTGATGATGATGATGACCATTCGTCCTATACAGCTGACCATTCCCCACCAGAATACGCAAGTGGTTCCGACGAAGAAGGCGATGTCGATCGAGAATAAAAATACAAATTTCTGTTGTCTAATTTTTTATTGTTCAATTTAGTACGTAATGAGCACAATTTTATTGTGTTAATTTTTAAATTGCGGAAAAAACTTGTAGGATAGTACGTGAAAATAACGTTTACATATGTTTAATTCAATAGTGCATGATTTATTCTAAAGTTATTGCGTACTATTTTTTCAACGCGCATTAACTGGTATTTAAGTTTATCTATTGCATACTGTAGTTCATGATAGCATGATAAAATCAAGTTAAGATATGATAAAAAGATGTTAACACACAATTAATCGTGTTAGTATGCAATTTACTATTTAAACACGCAATGAATTGTATTTAAGTATGTCTATTGCATACTGTAGTTCATGATAGCATGATAAAATCTTATTAACATATGATAAAAACATGTTAACACACAATTAATCGTGTTAGTATGCAATTAATTGCCTCGGATTTTTGGTTGGGTAGGATTTAAAAAAAAAAATAGAAAGAAAAAAAAAAAGAAAAAGAAAGTTGGTTGTTATAGAGAGAGAGAGAACTGATCATTTCAGGCAGCACCAAAGAGAAATAGCGCAAAACTCGTTGCTTGATCAATGCCAACAAAGTAAGGCCTATTTGAGTTCAGTGGAACTGAATGTGATTGCTTTCGACTATACAAATCTGTGTAGACCTATACAGTATATACACACATGTACTGTAGCCTACACAGCTTTGGCTCTCTTTTTTGGGCGGAGAATAAAAAAAACAAAAAACATGCTGTTTGAGGCCGAGACAAAATAGGAAAGCGAACGACGAAAAGGGCAGGAAATATAAAGACCAGCATGCATACAGATGTGTAGACTGTAAAAGCCTTGCAGTGTAAGGCCTAAGTGAATAGTCTGTCGCATTTATTCAACTTTTTCTAGATGGGAGATGAAGACCCTCTATTTATTTTGATTTTTTTTCTTCTTCTTTCCCTTCATCTGTCTCTGCTGTGCTCTTTGCTGTTGGCCCAGAGCTATACATCTATATACTGCTGGCGTTGCGTGGAACTCTTCTGGACAACGCCTAGAGGTAATAAAAGATGCGACCGAAATGTTCTTGAAGTTTATATACTGTGCGTAATAGACTACATCGTCAATCTTAAAAATGATTAAAAGAGCGTATATACACAGCAGCAGGTATATATAGAAACGTTTTAGAAGCTTCACTTTCATTTGGACGTATAATAAACGGAAAAGCAGCACATCAAAAATACGAAATTGCGCATATACATGGGTTCGATGCTGGTTATATCCAGCACGTTGCATATCAGGCTTGTATATGCGTTTCTTATATGAAGTTCACACCACAATATACGGAACGAAGTTTATGGGAACAGCAGCCAACTTTCGACAATGTTATCAATTCCTGATGTTCCTCCATCGCGTATTAAAGACCACCAAATTATACGGTAACCATATATATACGTCATAAAATGGGTATAGCTAACACATACGTCAATAATATTTGTTGCCTGCTTATACTTGAATTTCATAGATTTCGAAGAAAATTGATCGGATTATGAAGGAGTCGCTATGCACGGGTGGGAGTTCTCCATGGCTTTGCTATGGAAAACTGATTCAATTCCCAATCATAATAAAATTTAAAGAATAAAATAAAATAGTCTACCGGATATGTTAGACTATAGACCTATATAATATTACAGAGTGGCATATTTACAGACTTTCGCTGTCTGCATGTCGACAATTAGTATAGAAAACTAACACTAAGAAACGTGACTTAGGTGAACAAGCAGTCAGTTAGAAAGAAAGTGGAAAAAAAAATGGATGAAAACATAAAAAGAAAAGGGAAGGGAAAATATATATAAACAAGGTCTTCCCGCTCTTCCTGATGCTAACGCATCCGTGTACATCAAGACAGTTAGTTGGACGTATTGCCCTGGAGACCGCTACAGCGCCATCGTATATATAAACTTGTAGAAACATAGCCTATATAATACAAGAGAGGGGCAGCCTCAGCGTACATTCGTTGTTAGGCCTACAGCAATGCAGCCGCATATATGAAACCCATATGGAATAGGGACGTGAGTGGTCGGTTGGCACGCCATTAACCAATAAAGCCATTATTTTTCTGGCCGTATAATTCTAAATATATACATCTATAGTCAGGGTTTAATCCACACACACACACGCGCGTCCAAAAGGTATTCCACTTGCTGCTTTTGCTGGCTATATAAGTGTAGTATTAAATACATATATACGCCAACAGGCAAGTTGCTGTTTGTATTAGACATTTATAGACAATAACGTCTGCCTCTGCCTATATTTCGGACGTCCTGGAACCGTATTCTTGTTATGAAAGGAACTCTTTTGCTTTTACATTTGCTTGCGTATATTCTCTCTCTCTATATAAAAGGTGCTGGGACGCTTTGTGTTGAAGACAGATTTCCTGTTCTCAGTCTAAACCTGGCGGTGAATCAAATACTATATGGTCACTTTCTGAGAACCGTATTGTTTTATATGCCATCGAAAACGTATAGTGAAAATATTACTTGAGCTATATTATGTATATATATACTCGATAAAGTTATATTATAGCCTATGTGTCTATGTATTCCTACAAGCATTCCCTCCCCCCTTCCCCCCCTTTTTAAAAAATCTTATTACAACAGCTTTATAGAAGCAACAGTGTTTCAGGTAATTTAAAAATGCTATACAGCAAAGTAATATATAATAGAAGGTTTCAACTCTGACGAAAAAGCCAATGTGATGGTTTCCTGGGCACCGTGTAGATATGAGATTATATATCGAATTTGTATATGGGATAATGTTACGGAAATCTGTGCACTTCGTCAACGTGTCGTAAAGCACTGATGCTGATGGCAAACGAGTCTTATATTTATTGATATTATATAAATTAGATAAGGAGAATTTAGTTTTTGGAGACGGGACCAATATATTTATTAGTTCCCGCTGTTGTATTTTATATATATTAGGACAGGTGAATTCCATCGCTTTATACTGGAATCCCTGGTCCAACTCGAATATGTAAAAACCCAACGGTATACATATCTATAATACATTTCATCAGACAAAGGGTTTACAAAATTTCTGTCCCAAAAAATCCATTTTTCTCGCTATAGGATTCTCGACCCTTTCTATGTAACTTGCTGCTTGGTAATTCTTAGAATAGTTTTGCCATGAAAAAAAAAAAAAATATAATAAATAAATCGAATGGGGAAAGCCGGGAATATGGAAACGGGACATGCTTAGGGCAAATCGCGTATTTATTTATATGTATTTTTTGAAATCCCAATAAAGGAATTTGCAATAATGTGTATAGTCTAAGCCTTAAGAAAACTGGTCCAGTGAGGTTCTTTCGCAAAAGCTCATATATAGACAATAGCATCAAAAATGTTATATATCGCTATCATCCAATCAAAATGTTTGCAGCCAACGCACCCACAAAGAAATGATGCGGGAATGCAGAGAATAGCCTATATATGGTCAGGAAATCTTTATACACGATTGAGTAACCGCCCTGTTGCCAAACGCAAAACTCAATGAAAACAAACAAACAAGGAAATGAGCTATACATCCAATCAAATCATCAAAGGGAAGCCAAAAACTATAGCCGCGCTTAATCGAAACATATTCGCCACACAATCAGCCCAACGCTTCCCCGGCAATCTGTTCAAATCCTATATATATAGAATCATACATAGGTCTATCTATAGGCCTACTATATGTAAATTATACATGATCCAAGTATAAACGAAACTCGTGCTGGTTCAGTAATATACTATTATATCTGTCTGATGCGATAATCTTTCCATGCAAATCCTGCAACATATAGGCAATTCATCATTTTATGCATGTTGTCACATCACACACACAAAAATCGAAATCAAAATCAAAAACAAATGAAAAAAAAAAGGGAATTGTTCGTTGCGGAAAGCCGCGGTGATGCCATGCGCATGATACTGAATAAAACCGGGCCATCTTTTTGCGCGTGTTCCTGTCGGAATCGATGATCAGCGTGTCTATAATGCCTTTGAAAGACTCTTGTCTTTATATCTTTCTTGACAAAGCTGGCGGTATATGCAGGGCGTGGTGCGCTTTCGTGCATTCTATATGTTGGCGCAAAACGTGGCAATTCATGCATTTGGATGCCACAACTCGTCGACCAACAACTCGATTTCAAGGCGAAATGTTTCACATCGTCAGCAGTTGTCCGAGTTGTGAATATTCAACGACGCATCGTGTGACGCACTTGATGTCCACTCTGATTTTTCCTCAATAACTCCATGCCACAATGTAATATATTCTATATGTACTGTATATGCGACCTAAAGACTCCGGACAGGGCCAATGATGCATGCGCTATTATGACAAGAGATTATATAGTATACAGCTAGAAAATCGCGATGCGTATATAATGAATGCCTCCTACGTAATACGGATAATATAAAAAGCTTTTTTCTTTTTTTCCATATTACGGAATTAATGCTGACAGTATATTGTCATTTGCATACACCAAACAATTTTTGGCAGTTCAGACTCCCAACTGATGATCTTTTCAGATATATTGTATATACAGGACTATATTAAAAATGACCGTATATATTTTACGCAACCCCCTGCTATGCATAAATAGGCCTATATACGGATTTGCCTTTATCAGGTATATATTATTGAAAGCCGGTAGCAATTTGATTTTATCTTAGACATCAACAAACATACAGCCAACATTGCATTGGCTTTATTCTGCTGTTTTATATGAGCGCACTGTGGCCAGGTTTAGCCTATATATTTATGCCTGTCTATATATAGTGTAAAAATAGCAATTTCAATGACAACAAAGGTTGAATTAGTTAACGGCTTTACCGGCAAATTTTGCCATAATTACATGCATGTTTGTCTCCCCTTCATTGAGCTTCGCGTGCTGAGTTACATACCAAAGTCCGCATATACTTAATAGATCGGCGATTGTTTGCTCGTCCAAGGGTCGATGCCAATTCTTAGAAGATTCGAAGCAATGAAAAAAAGGCATAATAATCAAAGTGTAATAAATTTGTACGATTAATCTTTTGCAGTTTATTTTTTCCGGTTCAGCAGCCCGTTTAGGGGGGGAGGGGGGGAATGCTTGAGTTAGTCTGAAAAGGTTGTTGAGGCCTGCCAGGGCTGTGGCATCATTTCCTCAATGATTTTTTTTTTCTTTGTTGTTATTGACTAACGTGCCCAGATAAAGAGGGAAACCCGGAAAGAAAAAACAAATTTTGAAGCATAAACAAAAAATGCAAAAAATATATAGTATAATTCATGCTGTCGTTCCATGGACTAAAAATAGGCTCAATGAATAAGTTTGCATTTGCAATGAGTAGAATTCAAAAAGCACAAGCAAAAAACAAACAAAAAGTTGTTGCTATTTTTCAGTTTTTGTTTTTGTTTTCTTCTACCGATTTGCATGTAGCGTCCACCTATGTATATATAGACCCAACGCTGGAATATAGTATACGGATCAACAAC
This sequence comes from Daphnia magna, assembly GCF_020631705.1. Lineage (NCBI taxonomy): Eukaryota > Metazoa > Arthropoda > Branchiopoda > Diplostraca > Daphniidae > Daphnia > Daphnia magna. The sequence goes on along the minus strand of NW_025533160.1, from coordinate 6,613 downwards.
AACTATACGAAAAATGTGATAATGATCTCTATACAAAAGCTCTACAAAAAAAACAAAATGTTTGTTTCCTGGCGCGGAAATAAAAAGAAGCAAAAGCTGACTGGAGTATATCGGCTAGTCTATATAGGCTATACATCAACGGGAAGGTTGCAATTTCTAAAATGATCTGAAATCCATCCGGCCGACGCGTGCGCTTCACCGACTCGGAAGGAACAAACATTCCATTAGTCACGCACTGACGTCTTCTCGGCCCCATTGACGCGATCTTTTATTTTTTATTTTTATTTTTTTGCCCGTCTCTAGCAAACAGCCGCTCAGCCGCCAACCCTTGCGTATATATATGACCCTGGACTTTGATGGTATAGACATAGACAGCAGGCCTATATAGATTTCAAAAAAAAAATCTATACATAGTCTACATAGTTTAAGATAGATGGAACTGCGGTCCAACGTTCATTCATAGACAAAACTTCGATGTGCCACCCTGTTTTCTAGAGAGAGTTTTGGCGTAGACGAGGATGGTCTATACCACAATATTATTTTCAAGAGTTCGATCCCAAACATACATAGAATAGCTGTAGCCACGTATATACATTATCTTGCCGGCCTATATATTGGTAGCCTATATTAAAAAAAAAGAAAGTTTTGGCTTGTGGTAGGCTATGTATAATGACCATCGTGCGAGAACAACATCTTATCATTCACCCTCTTCCTTGTTGCAGATGGATGAACTGAAGCATTAATCTCCCGCGGCTTCATGACACCGGCGCACAGCAGCATATAATATAGTCATCAACGATTGCATTCTAAAACGGATCAAAATGCAGAAGGAATGCTAAACAATAACTCGACAGCGATCGCTGTTTTGCGCTGCTCTATATAATATTTCATCTGCTCGAGAGAAAACGTTTCTAATAACGAAGAAGAATCTGAGAGATGGTTCACGAATCTCGAGTACGGGGGGGGGGGGCTATTCTTCTGAGAAAAAGTGTGCAGGTATATATAAAAATAGAGAGGGCCTAATGTTTAATCTAGATGAACTATAGGCTAAATGATTCCAGGAAAAAACTTTTGTTTCGTTTATAGTCCACAGAGAATACAGCACTTCTTATGAATTTAATCTATGTATTATAGTCCTAATATAGTATAGGCCCTATATAAAGTCAAATGCTGTGAGCTTGATCCTTGGCGATTCACTAATTAAAATGAAATCATTGGAATTATTACAGCCAGGTAATTAAATTGTTGAATCGTTCAATTGGCACTGTATATTATATATATACTTGTGGCAGTTGTATTCATCGTTTTTCTCAAAGAACTATTATACGCGTTTGACGATGAACGTTGATGTTTGCGCGTGTTCAGCATAATACACATCCATATATAGAATTGCTTTGTTGAATGAAATGTAGCCTATATAAGCTAGCAGAATTGTAGACTAAATGACAGCCTCACTTTGAATAATTGATATCAACAAAACTGTTAGTCTGGCGACTATATAAAGGGGGCAGAACATTTGCATATTTCGGGAGCCTATATAATATAAGTAATAATATACTCTCATGCTTGATTGGAGTGCCGTACTTCCGTTGCCAACCATTTCTCTCTTTCCCGCTGCTAGTTTCTAATATTATTATTCAAGAAGGGGGAGAAAGGCAAACAAGGGAGGCGGAATTCCACACCCCCCCCCCTCCTGCCTGTTATGAAATGTTCAAAAGAGAGACAAAACCCAAAAAGATTTCCATATACGTCGGTTGGTTCAATCTTCTTGGTATGTATTACGTATAACTTCCTGTTTTTGAAGTTGCTTCATTTTTTTCTATACTTTAGGCTATATAGTCTACTTGCGCCGCCCACTGTTTTTCGAAAGCTCGGCTACCGCGTATATAAATATCACATGGAGTTCTTATAGACGTGATTACAATTGTGCTGATGTTCACTCACGAATAATTAAAAAAAAGAATCGTCATGTCATGCCTTGTGCATCAGTGGCACACAGAGGAACGAATGATCAGCAAACGTCTTGCGTGGCTATTATGTTATTCTTAAAAATATGCCTCCGCACCGAGACTCAAAGTAGATAGCTTCATGCAGGTTATATAAAGTTATATTATAAATGGCAGCCAGACATCAACGAAGACTATAGAGAGAAAAAGAAAAAAAAAAAAATCTTGTTATTCCCTGCTGTGCTGGCCAATGCAGTTAAGAAATTATTATTACTGCCTATCTACAGTTATATACTTAATAATGGTGAGCCATTACCGTTTGATAATTCATTATACGTAGGCTATACAGTATAGGCTAGATAGAGCGATAAAGGCTCAGTTGAGTTGTATATGAGGCATTCGTCTTAAAGCTTTGGATCTCGTCACATGTCGCACGGAATATGGCCACACGTCAGCCTTGACGAAGACTGTGTCTAGGGCTATATACAAAACCAGTTGCCGCGGAAACTATATGGTTACAGGACTGTGAACGCAGCCGCGACAGACATCTGCTATTGAAAAAAGACCTCAATATGGTAATGCACTGCTCAGCAATTCATCTGTTCAAGTATTAGACGACCTAATGAGCTAATTTTTAACTAACTGATGGGATTAGATAAGGGCCTTGTATTTCAGATCAATATTACAGCGGCCAAACAAAGGTATACAAACAAAAGGTGAACGACAAATGAGATGCGAATCAAAAATGCATATAGTTATATCTGATCTTGCATTGTATTGACCGCGCTTCCTACATAAACGAAAAAGAGTGAACTATAAAACAACAAAAACAGCAAGGTTTCTTTTGTCCTCACGTTTATAATGCCGAGGCAGCTTGATTATAGCGGACACAGAAAATTCAGTTGAATGTGAACGAATTCCTATATACTTTATCTATATACTAGGCTATATGGAAGTTCGCGGAAGTTTGTTACAGAAACGGAAAAAAAACAATTGAGGTTCCACCAACGTTTTCTTTTTCTTTCTGGTATATAAGTAAAGTATTTGTATACAGTTATATACAATAGATTTCCACACTGACAACTTTATGATTTAGATTGACACGCGCTGTTATATAAGGGTGGCATTTTTGTCGTTGAATCGGCGATAGAAGCCTCTTTAAGTGCTAATATATACTTTTTCAGCATCTGCTCGCAGACAACACAAATGAATGCTGGGGCCAAGCGTTGCTTATTGTCAAACGACCGAGTTACGTTGACGCTTTATATATATATGCGCTGTGCGATTCGATTGCTTTCGCGACGATATATAAGAGAAGAATCAACTTAAAGGCGCCGATGTATACGTGACTAGCTTATTCTGATGTTACTTTTGGGAATCGTGAACGGCGCACCAAATGTTGTTGGACGAGGCCGTTAAAGAAAACACAGGAAAAGAAAAGCAAAAACAAACGTTCGCTTTCTGCGGCCATTACAATTAATCCGTATATATACTGTATAGGCTCTTCAAACTTATTGAGCTCCTTATATGAAAGAAGTTAACCAGCACCAATCGAAATGGTTTCCACAGCAAATATACTCTTGTAGCCTATAACCTATATTTATATGTTCGTGGGGAGTTTGGTTTGTGCAGCAGCACTCGAGTTTCGAATTTGCAGTGAAAACCATTGAATAAAATTAAGAATCCTTAATCATTTAATGCAGAATTTGTGACGAATATCAGCACCTGCTGCGGTTGATGGAAGCCAATCGACGAACAATATTTCCGTTACGTGCAAATCACATAATACTGATGCATCATGATTACTGTTTTTGTCTAAATCAGGCTTACACTAGGTTTCTCCATGCTCGTAAATGACAAATCAAATTATCTTAAATATGCACGCAGTTCCTGCAGCCTTGCAACTTAGATTTTATAGTTATCAGACCTATTTTTAAATCATCAGTGACATGATAGGCGTTGGTGCAACGCAAAATAACTGTTACCCTAATGTTCTAATTCAATAGAATTGATTAGCTGCATTACGTTAACAAGTTTAAAATGTTTTATTGCACGTCGTACGTCCTTAATTGTCTAGCCGTTTACCAGCGAAGGCCAGAAAGGCAATTTGAAGATGGTATACAGACGAATGAGTCTCGCGAGGATTGCCTGTATAAATGTGCACAGTTGTGCACGAATGTGATCACGTCACAAGGCTTGTTGCTTTTGTCTTTGTATAAATCTTGGAACAAGTGTAATCGATTGTCCTTGTGATAAGAATATCAAGTGGGCCATACATTGCGTTGATAAAGCCAAGGTTTTCACCAAAAACATTGCATCCTTCTTACATCTGTCAGCATTCCGAGTCCTATACAAATTGGGTGCTGTGTGTGAGACAAAGCACCATTTAGACCTACCTGATTATGAACGATGTTTGCAGACGACGACCTCATTTCACAGACAAGCGAATAATTCTAAATGCTTTGTCCACATTAGTTCGATTAGACGTTGTGGTTTCACCCTTTTTAAGTGAAAAATTAATTTGAACTAAAGATTTTTACTTATATATACTGTATATATATATATTACTGTTTAGCCTATTCATTTTCTTTATAGGCTATATGACATTTCAGATTAAACGGTGTCAGAACTTCCTCGTATAGAATATCAGCCTTCATATATCCCAAATGAAAATACTATAATGCACAGCAAACGACGTCTTTTTGATATATCATCCAAATGCTGAGCAAATCTAAAATTTCCTACTTTCCACTCACTTCGTTATTGCGTAGACCTATAGATATATTGAAACCTTATAAAGTTATAAGCAGATAGCGAACATTGTGGATAACAAAAATAGCTTTACAGAACAAGGATTGGAAAATCGCTCAATGTGTGCAAGACGAGCAACGCAGTTTTACTATTTTGAATGACAGTCGTAGGCGGATTGTGTATTATATTAATTTATGAGAACAACTGTTGCCGTAATATCATTCCACTCTTCAGATTTTTAGACTACGGAATATACATTACAATCCAGAAATATGAACCGAGTTGATCCAACCAGCTGTCAAGTCAAATCTCTTGTCTCATGTTCTTGTCACCGCTGCCTCCCTGTCACGGTGTGCTAGTCTGGGTCTAGGTCTACTTATATATCTTTTATATAGCCGACGTTCACGAAGAGGATAATAGTGCACTTCTCGGTTAAGAAACCGAGAAGTGTGTGCGACTGGAGACAACATCTGCTCCGGTTTCTCCCTCTCCAATCACGACGAATTTGCTCCGGCCTCCAACTTCGACCGATTTCCAAGAACAAAGTGATGACCACAGGTTGAAGGATTTCGAGTTTTGATGCAGCAAGATAAAAGGTGAAAATGAACAGTTGCACTTCAAGTCAGAGGTATAAAACTGTAGGAAAAGCGCGGCAACGCACAATTATGTCCCATTTAAAAAATTTTTTAATTGATTGTTCTGTTCAGCACCCGACCGACTTGAAGAAAGAATTGTGAATAATCAACAAATCGAGAAAAAATATTATCTTCAAGTTTAGCCTATTTTTTTTTAAATACAATTTAGTATGGACAGATATGCTGCTGCGCGTTTCCATGATTGATTTAAAAAAGAAAAAAAAATGTAGAAGGCCCCTTGCCTTATAATCGTGTTCTTGTCCAACCTGACAAATTCCCTTGCTTTAGGAATTTTCCTTAAAAAAAAAAAGACAGCACGCCCTCAGCTGTTAAAATTATTCGGACATCATCTGTCTCTTTCTCACGTTAACATATAGGATGCCATACTGAATGAGGAAAAGAAGGGAATAAAGAGGTAGCCTTATTTGCTTCCGTAATCTAGCCTATATAGCTGTACACTTATACGGTGATCCAGGCTCTTTCTTCTGGCTAACGTTTCCGGATTAACATATAGCTATTTTGCCAACTGGGTGCTAGTCAGGCTACATACTACGAAAAGCTCCATTTGTTTTTTTTGTTTTTTTTAGTTTGTTGACACTTCTTTCGTTTGCTTTCAGCTCGTTACTTTTAGGTTGCAGTGCCATGCTTACTCTTCGTTTGTTGATTCAGTTGCTATAGTCTCCATCGGCTACCACCTGGTTGCCCAGAAATCGTCACACAGAAAAGATATTTGCCTTGTCTTATCTTCAAGTCGGTGTTGTCTTTGAAAAAAGTATCTTTTAACCCATTTGTGATTTTTTCTATTTGATTCTTTCATTTATGATAACAGATAGTTTCCCCGATATTAGGGTTCTATCAAAACTCTATTCCCTTGTGCCCATCCCCAACCGAATTTCCCGATAGGGATTCTATCAAAACTCTTTGGTCTATACCCAACATTTTCCCGATAAGGATTCTATCAAAACTCTATTTCGTTACCATACCCCAAATGGATTTCGACCAACTTTGTTCCGAGACTTTCCTCCCGAGATGGCGCCATATTCACGGAGGTATCGGCACTTTTACACGTTTTTTTTTTACCATCGATGCTGTGACGCGGAAATTGGTATCTTCGTGTAGAAGACATAGCCTAATTATACCGTGCAACGTCGAGGTTCCATGATTATCGGCTGAACGATGAAGGAATGGGAGGCAATCTAACCGGCCGACTCGAGTTGCGGTAGTTTTTGTTTTCACGATAGATGGTGTTTTCGGGCAAAACTATAAATAAAAGCCGCAGTT